>NW_019154245.1:329133-332738 GCF_002288905.1 Enhydra lutris kenyoni
CTCTTGTTTTTTGGGAGGTTTTTGATCACTGCTTCAATCTCGTTACTAGATATTGGTCTTATCAGGTTGTCAATTTCTTCCTGGTTCAATTTTGGCGGGGGGTGGGAGGTTGGAGGAATGAGATGGTGGGTATTAGAGAGGGCACGGATTACATGGAGCACTGGGTGTGGTGCAAAAACAATGAATACTATTACGCTGAAAAGAAATAAAAAATTAAAAAAAACAAATGAACAAAACAAAGCAGAAACAGACTCACACATGCAAGAACAAGCTGGTGGTTGTCAGAGGAGTGGGAGGTGGAAATATGGACAAAATAGGTAAAAGGGATTAAACATTACAATCTCCAGTTCTGAAATAAATAAGATACAAGGATACAAGGTACAGCATAGGGAATATAGTCAGTAGTATTGTAACAAGTTTCTCTGTGACAGTTGGTAACTAGACATTGTGGTGACTGCTTTGTAATGTATATAAATATCAAATCACTATGTTGTATATTTAAAAGTAATACAATATTGTATGCCAATTATTCAATTAAAAAAACCCTAAAACAGGGAATCTCACAGCAACAGAGCACATAATATATTGGTTGTATAAATTCATAAATGAATGAAGAGTTGAATGAATAAATAAACTGTGCCCAAACCTGTGGGAAATGTTATCCCATAGTCTCATTATCTTGTTCTATATTTTTCTCAGTAAAAATCAATGGATAATCATCTCAGCAATGTGCTCCAGTCCAGTACATTTTCATTTGCAAAACAACTTGATGAACAGAAACTTGTGAAGTCTTAGCAATTTTTCAAGTTATCTTGCCTGAATCTTTGTAGTTGTCCTATATTCACCAGACCTTGTAGAATTAACCCAAATTCAGTGGTTTAAAGGTTTTGGGCTTAAAAACAGTTTTCCTATTCTAACTATGTAATGAAAACTTTTTTTTTGAAACACTAAGGGTGACATCTAAATCTACTGTTGAAATCAATTATTCCACTTAACAGTAAAACCATGTGGCACTACAGGAGATAAAAATTATTTTATTTCTTACAGGCCAGAATACTTAAAGTAGTTTAACTAATGATATATAGATGAAATGTAATTTTAAATGATCCTATTTCTGAATGAATCAATTACATTTCTAGTTATCTTCAGTGTTGACAAATTGGATTTCTAGAAATCTCTTTCAAAAATTTTTAATATCTCATGGGACACCTGGTCAGCTGTTGGTTGAGCATCTAACTGATGATTTCAGATCAGGTCATCATCTCAGGATCATGAGATTGAGCCCTGTATTGAGATCCATGCCCAGCCTGCTTAAGATTCTTTCTCCATCTCCCTCTGCCCCTCCCCTGCTCTCTCTCTCTAAAGAAATTAATAAATCATAAATGTACTACAGCATGATGTGACTTGTCAATATGAGCAATGCAAGTGTGTAAAAACTTAAAACTGTTTTAGTTGGGTGTGTCTGACATTCATGAAAATTTAATTTTACTGACATAATGAGTACTAAAATTTAGATGCTTATTCCAAATATCTTGTGATAGGAATGGGTACTGAGAATTAGGTTTTTGTAAAGAATCTTCATTATGAGTAAAAATCTTCTTTTACAAATAATAATTGAAATTTCACTCTAATATAAGAAGAAAACTATGATGTGACTTCTTATGAAATATCCCAGGATTTACAGAAATTCAACCTTTACCTCATCATATAATCCAAAAGTAATATGCAAAATCAATTATAATATTTTATAGAATTCATGATTTTCTACTTCTGACATTGCTGAATCAGAACACCAGAGTGGAATTTGGTCAGGACATTATAAACCAAATCATTCACCTAAAATTTGTATTTTAACACCTAAACCCAATGGAACAGTTTCAAAACCCTAATTTATAATGTGCAATATGTAATAGCAATAAAATAGCATAATAAGATTAAATAAACCAATTTTTAATATATAATATTGATAGTCTATACTATTTGTCTGTATATCATTCTCTTGTAACATTAATTAGAACCAATAAATTGCTTTAAAAAATGTAAATCCTGCAGAGGGGATAAGATGGCAGACTAGTACGAAGACCCTAGATTTGCCTCATACCTGAAACACAGCTGGATAAATATCAAATTACACTGAATACCCAAGAAATCAATCTGAGGACTGACAGAACAAAATGCACAACTAGAGGAAGAGAAGAGGCCACATAGTAGAAAGTAGGAGATGCAGAGATGTGATTTGGGGGAGAAAAGGATTGTAGGTGCTGCATAGAGGAGGGATATCTATTCATGGAGAGAGGAGGAGAGAGAGAGAGATGATAGATAGATAAAGAAGTACAAATGGAATCACACAAATAAAACACTTCCCCAAAGATATTGACTGGGAATATGGGAGGGCCTGATTTTCATGAGCTTTTGCAACCAGCAGGGCTCAAAGACTGGAGTTTTAGAGGTTCACAGCCTAGCCAGTGTGGAACCTGGTGGGTGCTGCATTCTCCTGTGCAGAAGGAGGCCAGGTAGCCTGGTAGAGGATGGCATGATATGAGGATCCCTTAGGATGCACTGGGAGAGATGGTTCCTTCTTCTTGAAGTTCATCTGGGAGAGGTGGCATTGCCTCTCTGGGGATAAGAGGCAGCAGGTGCTATTAATATCCCCTGCTCTTCAACAAAGGTGCAGAGATACCTCCTGAGAATGGCTAACCTGGACACTGGCTCTTTCCTGTACTTCACTCCAAAATCCACCCCATTATGCTTTGATGTTACTGCTCTTCTGGAACAAACCTGCTTTAGTCCCAGTTCAGTGAGACCCAACCCAGAGGACCAGTGTGGGACATCACCATGCTAGGTCCCAAAAGTCTGGTCTTTGAAAACTCAGCTGGCCTGCCTGGGAAATAAAACAGGTGCAATGTGCTGCTGGAAGACAGATGACCTGGACACAGGGTGAAGGCAAGGATCTGAGGAAAGACTTGGATATATAAAGGGAGACTGGTTGCTCTTCTGGGGGAAATTTTCAGGCAGAAGTGGTGCAAAGCACCCTCCCTGGGAAAAGGGAGGGGGCTGACACCCTTTCTCTCCCCTGCTCCTCAGCAAAAATGAACTTCTGTAAACAGCACAGTACCAAAAATGGTGGTTGAAAACTCTACATCAAGCCCCACTCCCCTGCATTCTGCAGGTAATGTTTTTCTAGGGAAGTTTTCCTGAGGACCAGAACATCAGGCTCCTCTCCCAGAAGACCACCACAGACCAGCCTATCCCACCTTCCCCCCCGAACCACATCTAAAGATAATAGAGTTCTTCAAAGCTTCAGCTCTACTAGAAATACCATCAAGACTCTTTAACAAGTATACCAGAGCACACTTAATTAAAACTGGCCAGACCCTGACCAAGGTCCAAACATTCCCAACTTCAGGCAAGGAGAAACTCTGCAGAGGACTGACCTGAGGGAAAGAGCATCCAAAACACAGCAGCAGAGTGTACACAACATACACCACAAAAACTTCCTGAAATGTTAGGCCTAAGACATCTTCTTTATAAAGCCATTACTTTCAGGAGCAGAAAACATAATAAGCTTTCCTAAAAAAAGAAGAAGGAGAAGAAGAACAAGAAGA
>NW_019154245.1:332748-339789 GCF_002288905.1 Enhydra lutris kenyoni
AAGAAGAAGAAGAAGAAGAAGAAGAAGAAGAAGAAGAAGAAGAAGAAGAAAGAAGAAGAAGAAGAAGAAGAAGAAGAAGAAGAAGAAGAAGAAGAAGAAGTCAGAGATCTATACAGAATGCCAAGATGGGGGAATTCACTCCAAAAGAAAGAACAAGAAAAGGTCATAGTCAAAGATATAAACAAAACAGATATAAGTAATATGCTTGATATAAAATTAAAAGCAACAATCATGTGGGTACCAGCTGGGCTTAGAGCATCCCTAAGGCAGAGATAAAAGAGCAAAAAACCAATTATGGCAAAATGAAAAATGCTATACCAAGACACAAAACCAACTGGAGTTAATGACTACAAGGATGAGAGAAGCAGAGGAATGAATAAGTGATATACAAAATGAAATTATGGAGAATAATGAAGCTGAAAAGAAGATGGAAATAAAATTATTGGATCACAAAGTGGATTTAGGGAGCACAGAGATAAAATAAAACATAATAACATTTGTATCATAAGAGTCCCAGAAGAAGAAGACAAGGGAAAAAAGGAGGTAAAAGGCTTCCTTCTGGAAACTATAGCTGAAAACTTCCCTAATTTGGGAACAGAAACAGAAATCCACATCAAGGAGGCACAGAGAACTACTATCAAAATCAACAAAAGCAGGGACACCTGGGTGACTCAGTCAGTTAAGTGTGTCTGCCTTTGGCTCAGGTCATGCTCCCAGGGTGCTGCGATCCAGGTCCGTATTGGGCTTTTTGCTCAGTGGGGAATCTGTTTCTCCATCTGCCTGCCACTCCCTCTGCTTGTACTCTCACTCTCTCTCTCTCTCTCTTTGACAAATAAATAAATAAATTCTTTTTAAAAATCAACAAAAACGGGCTAACACCAAGAAATATCATATCTAATTGGCAAAATATAAAGATGAAAAAAATCTTAAAAGCAGCAAGACAAAAGAAGTCCCTAACTTACAAGGGAAGACAAGTAAATTTAACAGCAGATCTCTAGAGAGAAACTTGGCAAGGAAGAAAGGAGTGACATAATATGTTCAATGTGATGAATGGGAAAAATCTGCAGCCAAGAATACTCTATCCAGGAAGGCTGTCATTCAAAATAGAAGGACACATAGTTTCCCAAACAAAAACTAAAAGAGTTTGTGAACACTAACCAAATCTGAAAGAAATAATACAGTGGACTCTTTAAGTGGGACAGAAAGACAAAAAGTGAAAAATACAAGAAAGGAACAGAGAAAATCTCTGGAAACAATGCCATAACAGGTGATAAATTCATATCTATCAATAATTACTCAGAATGTAAATGGACTAAATGCTCCAATCAAAAAACAGAGAATCAGAAAGGATTAAAAAAAACCTAATCTATATACTGCCTATAGGAGATTCAATTAGACCTAAAGACACCTACATATTGAAAGTGAGGGGAAAAAATATTTATCATGCTCATGGACTTGAAAAGAAAGCCAGCGTAGTCATACTTATATTAGAAAAACTAGATTTTTATTTAATTTTATTTTTTACTTAAATTCAATTTTGTTAATATACAGTATATTATTATTGGTTTCAGGGTTAGAATATAGTGATTCATCAGTTGCATATAACACTCAGTGCTCACTTCATCAAGTTCCCTCCTTAATGCCTACCACACAATTACCCCATCCCCCATGCACTGCCCCTCCAGCAACCTTCAATTTGTTTCCTATAGTTAAGAGTCTCTTATGGTTTGCCTCCCTTGGCTTTTATCATATTTTACAGGCAAACTAGATTTTAAACCATAGAGTGTAACAAGAGATGAAGAGGAAACTATGTCATAAAAAAGGGGACAATCCAAAAAAAAAAAAAAAACCCCAAAACCAAAAACTAACAATGTAAATATTTATGCCCCTAATTTGGTAACACCCAAATATAAATATATATATATATATATATATATATATATATATATATATATGTATGTATATATATATGTATCATTACAAACATAAAGGAACTTGTTGATAATAACACAATAACAGTAGGTGACATTAACATCCCACTTATGTCAATAGACAGGTAATCCAGACAGAAAATCAACAAGAAAACAATGACTTTGAATAACACATTGGAGCAGCTGGACTTAACAGATATATTCAGAACATTTCATCCTAAGGTATCAGAATACATGTTCTTTTTAGTGCACATGGGACATCCTCCAGAATAGATTACATACTAGGCAACAAACCAGACCTGAAGAAGTACAAAAAGATTGAGATCATACCATGCATACTTTCTGACCACAATGTTATGAAACTTGAAGTTAACCACAAGAAAAAATTCAGAAAGATCACAAATACATGCAGGTTAAAGAATATGCTAAAAAAAATGAATGAGACAATCAGGAAATTTTGAGTCTATTTTCGTGTGTGGTGTAAGGAAATGGTCCAGTTTCATTTTCTGCATGTGGCTGTCAATTTTCCCAACACCATTTATTGAAGAGACTGTCTTTTTTCCATTGGATTTTCTTTCCTGCTTTCTCAAAGATTACTTGACCATTGAATTGAGGATCTATTTCGGGGATCTCTATTCTGTTCCACTGATCTATGTGTCTGTTTTTGTGCCAATACCATACTGTATTGATGATGACAGCTTTGTAATAGAGCTTGGAGTCTGGAATTGTGATGCCACCAACTTTGGCTTTCTTTTTCAACATTCCTCTGCCTATTCGGGATCTTTTCTGGTTCCATATAAATTTTAGTATTCTTTGTTCCATTTCTTTGAAAAAAATGGATGGTATTTTGTTAGGGATTGCATTAAACGTGTAGAATGCTTTAGGTAGCGTAGACATTTTCACAATATTTGTTTTTCCAATCCAGAGCATGGAATGCTTTTCCATTTCTTTGTGTCTTCCTCAATTTCTTTCATGAGTACTTGATAGTTTTCTGAGTAGAGATTCTTTGCCTCTTTGGTTAGGTTTATTCCTAGGTATCTTATTATTTTGGGTGCAATTGTAAATGGGACTGACTCCTTAAGACAATCAGGAAATTAAAGAAGAAATTTAAAAATGCATGGAAACAAAGGAAAATGAAAACACAGTTGTGCAATAACTTTGGGAGGCACCAAAGGTGGTCCTAAGATGGAATTATATGGCAATACAGGCCTACATCAAGAAGCAAGAAAAATTTCAAATATTCCATCTAATCGTACACCTAAAGGAGCTAGAAAAAAAAACAAAGCAAATAAAACCAAAGTCAGCAAATGGAGGGAAATAATAAAGACTAGAACAGATATAAATGATATAGAAAGAAATAAACAAAAACCACCAACCAGAGAAGATCATGAAACCAGGAGATGATTCATCAAAAAATTAATGAAGTTTATAAGCCCTGAACCAGGACCCAAATAACTAAAATAATGAATAAGAAGAGAGATCTAACAAATAGCATGGAGGACAAGGGGAGATGGAGAGGAGAAGGGAGTTGAGGGAAATTGGAAGGGGAGGTGAACCATGAGAGACTATGGACTTTGAAAAACAATCTGAGGGTTTTGAAGGGGCGGGGGGGTGGGAGGTTGGGGGAACCAGGTGGTGGGTATTGGAGAGGGCACATATTGCATGGAGCACTGGGTGTGGTGCAAAAAACAATGAATACTGTTACGCTGAAAATAAATTAAAAATTTTTTTAAAAAAAGAAGAGAGATCACAACCAACATCACAGAAATGCAAACACTTATAAGAGAATATGATGAGAAATTATATACCAACAAATAAGGCAGTCTGGAAGAAAAAGATAAATTTGTACAAACATATAAAATATCAAAACTGAAACAGAAAAAAAAATAGTAAATTTGGAGAGACCCACAGCCAGCAAAGAAATAGATTCAATAATAAAAAATCTCCCAACAAACAAAATTCCAGGGCCATATGACTTCCCCTATTGGGACTTCATCAAGATAAAAATTTTCTTGCATAATGAAAGAAACAGTCAACAAAACTAAAAGGCAACCTTCAGAATTGGAGAAAATATGTGCAAATGACATCTGATAAAGGGGTAGTATTCAAAAATATATAAAGAACTTATAAAATGTAGCCTCTCAAAAACAAATAATCCAATTACCAAATTGTCAGAAGACATGAGAAGACATTTTTCCAAAGAAGACATAGGGATGTCTAAAAGACACATGAAAAGCAGCTTAATATCACTCATTATAATAGAAGTACAAATCAAAAATACAATGAGATATCACCTTACACTTGCCATAAAGGCTAAAATTAACAACAGAGGAAACAACCCATGCTGGTGAGGATGCAGAGAAAGAGGAACCCTCTTATATTGTTAGCGAAAATTCAAACTGGTGCAACCACTCTGGAAAATAGTGTGGAGTTTCCTCAGAAAGTTAAATATAGAACTACCCTACCATCCAGCAATTGCATTAGCTGATATTCACCTAAAGGATACAACAATACTGATCAGAAGGGGCACATGAACCCTGATGGTAATGGCAGCATTATCAACAATAGCCAAATTGTGGGAAAAGCCCTAATATTCATCAACTGATGAATGGATAAAGATGTGGTATATGTACCCCAATGGAATATTACTCAGCCATCAAAAAGAATGAAATCTTGCCACTTTTAGCAACATGGATGGAGCTAGAGTGTATTATGCTAAGTGAAATAAGTCAGAGAAAGAGAAATGCCATATGATTTTACTCATACGTAGAATTTAAGAAAGCAAACGAAGGAACATAGAGGGAAAAAGAGAGAGACAAAACCATAAAACAAACTCTTAACTATAGAGAAGAAACTGAAGATTCCTGTAGGAGGGATTAGAAGGCATGTAGGTGAAATGGGTGAAATCCCCCTACTATTATTGTATTTTTATCAATCAGTTTCTTTAATTTTGTTTTCAATTGATTTATATATTTGGGTGCCTCAAGTTGGGGACATAAATATTTACAATTGTTAGATCCTTCTATTGCATAGACCCCTTAATTATGATAGTACCTTTCTTCACTCATCACTTGTTACACTCTTTGGTTTAAAATCTAATTTGTCTGATATATTTATGGCTATTCTAGCTTTCTTTTGATGCCCATTAGCATGATAAATTGTTCTCCACCCCCTCACTTTCAATCTGGAATTGTCTTTGAGTCTAAAATGAGTCTCTTGTAAGGAGCATATAGATGAGTTTTGCTTTTTTATGCATTCTGAAGGCCCTGTGTCTTTCAGTTAGAGCATTCAATTTACATCTAGAGTAATTATTGAAAGATATGAATTTAGTGCCATTGCATTACCTGTAAAGTTGCTGTTTCTGTTGATTGTTTCTATTCCTTTCTAGTCATGTTAATTTTGGTTTTGCGCTCCTGCTCAAAGAAACCCTTTAATACTTATTGCAGAGCAGAATTTAGTGTTCATGATCTCCTTAATTTTTCCTTGTCTTGCAAACTCTTTGTCTCCTAGTCTGAATGACAGCTTTGCTAGATAAAGTATTCTTGGCTGCATATGTTTCCCATTTAGCACATTGAATGCATTATACCACTTTCTTCTGGCCTGCCAAGTATCTATGGACAAGTCTGCTGCTAACCTTATTTGTCTACCCTTACAGGTTAAGGACATTTTTTTTTTTACTAGTTGCTTTCACAATTCTCTCTTTATCTTTGTATTTTCTAAGTTTCATTATGATATGTCATGGTGCTGACCTCTTTTTGTTGATATTGAGGGAAATTCTCTGTGCCTCTTGGACTTGAATTCCTGTATCTTTTCACGTATTAGGGAAGTTCTCAGGTATAATTTGTTCAGATAAACATTCTGCCCTTTTACTTATCTTCTGGGACTACTCTGATATGGATACTATTGCACTTTATGGAAATGCTGAGTTCTGTAAGTCCACATTTATGATCTAATAGTTTTCTTTCCCTCTTGTTTTTAGCTTCATTATTATCCAGAATTTTCTATATCACCTATTCTCTCCTCTGCTTCTTCCATCCTCATTATGATTACAACTGGTCAGTTTTGCATCTCAGTTATAGCATTTTTAATTTCATCCTCACTGGTGTAGGTCTTTTATCTCTGCAGCAAGGGTTTCTTTGGTGTCTTCTATGCTTTTTTCAAACCCAGCTAGTATTCTTATTACTTGTTGCAAATTCTTACTCAGATATATTATTTATATCTGTTTTGAACAAGTCCCTGGCTATGATTTCTTTTTTTTTCTTTCTTTTTAATTTATATTTTTTAAATTTTTTATTTTTTCAGTGTAACAGTATTCATTATTTTTGCACCACACCCAGTGCTCCATGCAATCTATGCCTGCTCCAATACCAACCACCTGGATCCCCCAACCTCCCACCCCCCCGCCCCTTCAAAACCCTCAGATTGTTTTTCAGAGTCCATAGTCTCTTATGCTTCACCTCCCTTTCTAATTTCCCTCAACTCCCTTCTCCACTCCATCTCCCCTTGTCCTCCATGCTGTTTGTTATGCTCCACAAATAAGTGAAACCATATGATAATTGACTCTCTCTGCTTGACTTATTTCACTCAGCATAATCTCTTCCATCCCATCCACGTTGCTACAAAACTTGGGTATTCATCCTTTCTGATGGAGGCATAATACTCCATAGTGTATATGGACCACATCTTCCTTATCCATTCGTCCGTTGAAGGGCATCTTGGTTCTTTCCACAGTTTGGCGACCGTGGCCATTGCTGCTATAAACATTGGGGTACAGATGGCCCTTCTTTTCCCTACATCTGTATCGTTGGGGTAAATACCCAGTAGTGCAATGGCAGGGTCATAGGGAAGCTCTGTTTTTAATTTCTTGAGGAATCTCCACACTGTTTTCCAAAGTGGCTGCACCAACTTGCATTCCCACCAACAGTGGAAGAGGGTTCCGCTTTCTCCACATCCACTCCAGCACATGTTGTTTCCTGTCATGCTAATTTTGGCCATTCTAAGTGGTGTAAGGTGGTATCTAAATGTGGTTTTAATTTGAATCTCCCTGATGGCTAGTGATGATGAACATTTTTTCATGTGTCTGATAGCCATTTGTATGTCTTCATTGGAG
>NW_019154245.1:339889-354825 GCF_002288905.1 Enhydra lutris kenyoni
CTTCTGCCCATTTTTTGATATGATTGTCTGTTTTGTGTGCGTTGAGTATGAGGTTCTTTATAGATCCTGGATATCAACCTTTTGTCTGTACTGTCATTTGCAAATATCTTCTCCCATTCCATGGGTTCCCTCTTTGTTTTGTTGACTGTTTCCTTTGCTGTGCAGAAGCTTTTGATCTTGATGAAGTCCCAAAAGTTCATCTTCGCTGTTGTTTCCTTTGCCTTTGGAGACATATCTTGAAAGAAATTGCTGTGGCTGATATCGAAGAGGTTACTGCCTCTGTTCTCCTCTAGGATTATGATGGATTCCTGTCTCACGTTGAGGTCTTTTATCCATTTTGAGTTTATCTTTGTGTACGGTGTAAGAAAATGGTCAAGTTTCATTCTTCTGCATGTAGCTGTCCAGTTTTCCCAGCACCATTTATTGAAGAGACTGTCTTTTTTCCACTGTATATTTTTTCCTGTTTTGTCGAAGATTAACTGACCATAGAGTTGAGGGCCCATATCTGGGCTTTCTACTCTGTTCCACTGGTCTATGTGTCTGTTTTGATGCCAGTACCATGCGGTCTTGGTGATCACGGCTTTGTAGTAAAGCTTGAAGTCAGGTTACGTGATGCCGCCAGTTTTATTTTTGTTTTTCAACATTTCCTTAGCAATTCGGGATCTCTTCTGATTCCATACAAATTTTAAGATTATTTGCTCCAGCTCTTTGAAAAATACCGGTGGAATTTTGATCGGAATGGCATTAAAAGTATAGATTGCTCTAAGCAGTATAGACATTTTAACAATGTTTATTCTTCCGATCCAAGAGCATGGAATGGTCTTCCACCTTTTTGTGTTTTCAATTTCTTTCATGAGTGTTCTGTAGTTCCTCGTGTACAGTTCTTTTACCTCTTTGTAAGGTTTATTCCCAGGTATCTTATGGTTCTTGGTGCTATAGTAAATGGAATCGATTCTCTAATTTCCCTTTCTGTATTTTTATTGTTAGTGTACAAGAAAGCCATTGATTTCTGTACGTTGACTTTGTATCCTGCCACGTTACTGAATTGCTGTATGAGTTCTAGTAGTTTGGGGGTGGAGTCTTTTGGGTTTTCCATATAAAAAATCATGTCATCTGCAAAGAGAGAGAGTTTGACTTCTTCATTGCCAATTTGGATACCTTTTATTTCTCTTTGTTGTCTGATTGCTGTTGCTAGGACTTCTAATACTATGTTGAACAAGAGTGGTGAGAGTGGGCATCCTTGTCGTGCTCCTGATCTCAACAGGAAGGCTACAAGCTTTTTCCCATTGAGGATGATATTTGCTGTGGGTCTTTCATAGATAGATTTTATGAAGTTCAGGAATGTTCCCTCTATCCCTATACTTTGAAGCATTTTAATCAGGAACGGATGCTGGATTTTGTCAAATGCTTTTTCTGCATCAATTGAGAGGACCCTGTGGTTCTTCTCTCTTCTCTTATTGATTTGTTCTATCACATTGATTGATTTGCGAATGTTGAACCATCCTTGTAGCCCAGGTTTGAATCCCACCTGGCCATGGTGGATAATCTTTTTAATGTGCTGTTGGATCCTGTTTGCTAGGATCTAGTTGAGAATCTTAGCATCGGTATTCATCAGTGATATTGGCCTGAAATTCTCCTTTTTGGTAGGGTCTTTGCCTGGTTTGGGGATCAGGGTAATGCTGGCTTCATAGAAAGAGTCTGGAAGTTTTGCTTTTGCTTCAATTTTTTGAAACAGCTTCAGGAGAATAGGTGTTATTTCTTCTTTGGAAGTTTGGTAGAATTCCCCAGGGAATCCATCAGGTCCTGGGCTCTTGTTTTTTGGGAGGTTTTTGATCACTGCTTCAATCTCGTTACTAGATATTGGTCTTATCAGGTTGTCAATTTCTTCCTGGTTCAATTGTAGGAGTTTATAGTTTTCCAGGAATGCATGCATTTCATCTAGGTTGCTTAGCTTATTGGCATATAACTGTTGATAATAACTTCTGATGATTGTTTCTACTTCCTTCGTGTTAGATGTGATCTCTCCCTTTTCATTCATAATTTTATTAATTTGGGCTTTCTCTCTTTTCTTTTGGATTACTGTGGCCAATGGTTTATTGATCTTATTCATAATTTCAAAAAACCAGCTTCTAGTTTCATTGATACGTTCTACTGTATCTCTGTTTTCTACCTCATTGATCTCTGCTCTAATCTTGATGATTTCCCTTCTTATGTGTGGCGTTGGTTTGATTTGTTGTTGATTCTCCAGTACTTTAAGGTGTAGAGACAGCTGGTGTATTCTGGATTTTTCAATTTTTTTGAGGGAGGTTTGGATGGCTATGTATTTCCCCCTTAGGATCGCCTTTGCTGTATCCCATAGGTTTTGGACCAAAGTGTCTTCATTCTCATTGGTTTCCATGAATTGTTTCAGATCTTCTTTGATCTCCTGGTTGATCCAAGCATTCTTAAGCAAGGTGGCCTTTAGCTTCCAGGTGTTTGAGTACCTTCCGATATTTTCTTGTGATTGAGCTCCAGTTTCAAAGCATTGTGATCTGAGAATATGCAGGGAATAATCTCAGTCTTTTGGTATCGGTTGAGTCCTGATTTGTGACCCAGTACGTGGTCTATTCTGGAGAAGGTTCCATGTGCACTTGAGAAGAATGAGTATTCTGTTGTTTTAGGGTGGAATGTTCTGTATATATCTATGAGGTCCATCTGGTTCAGTGTGTCATTCAATGCTCTTGTTTCTTTATTGGTTTTCTGCTTCGATGATCTATTTCTGAGAGAGGGGTGTTAAGATCTCCTACTATTAATGTATTCATATCAATATGACTCTTTATCTTGATTAACACTTTTCTTATGTAATTGGCTGCTCCCATATTGGGGGCATAGATATTTACAATTGTTAGATGATCTTGGTGGATAATCCCTTTAAGAATGATGTAGTGTCCTTCTGTATCTCTGACTACAGTCTTTAGTTTAAAATCTAATTTATCTGATATGAGAATCACTACCCCAGACTTCTTTTGAGGCCCATTGGCATGAAAGATGCTTCTCCATCCCTTCACTTTCAGTCTGGGTGTATCTTTAGGTTCAAAATGGTTCTCTTGTAGACAACATATGGATGGGTCCTGTTGTTTTATCCAATCTGCAACCCTGTGTCATTTTATGGGCTCATTTAGGCCATTCACATTGAGAGTGATTATTGAGAGATACGTTTTTATTGACATCGTGTTACCTTTGAAGTCTTTCTTTCTGTAGATTGTCTCTATATTTCTGTTCAATGCTATTCTTAAGATTTTTCCTCTTTTATAGTACCCCCCTTAATATTTCCTGCAGTGTTGGCTTGTTGGTTGCATAGTCTTTTAAGCCTTGCCGGTCTTGGAAACTCTTTATCTCTCCATCAATTTTGAATGTCAGTCTTGCTGGATAAAGTATTCTTGGCTGCATGTTCTTCTCATTTTGTGCCCTGAATATATCTTGCCAGCCCTTTCTGGCTTGCCAGGTCTCTGTGGACAGGTCTGACATTATTCTGATGTGCTTTCCTCTGGAAGTAAGGAGCCTCTTTGTCCTAGCGACTTTCAAGAGATTATATTTACAGTTATGATTCCTCAATTTGACTATCAGGTGCTTTTATGTTTTTCTGGAATCTATAATCTTGGGTGGAGACCGTTCGGCCTCTAGTACATGAACGCTAGTTCCATTCACAAGATTGGGAAAATTTTCATGAAGAACTTGTTCCAGTATGTCTTCTAGACTTCTTTCTTTCTCCTCCCCTTCAAGGATTCCATTAATTCTGACGTTGGAACGTTTCATGGCATCATTTATTTCCCTGATTCTGTTTTCATGGTTTCTAAGCTGTTTGTTCCAGGCTTCCTCCTGATCCTTTATCTCTATCTGTTTGTCCTCCAGATCACTAATTCTGTCTTCTGTCTCAGTTACCCTAGCTTTGAGAGAATTTAGATTAGATTGGAACTCATTGAGAGCTTTGTGAACCTCTTCCCTGGTAGCTTTCAGCTCAGCCCTAACATTGTGAACATCATCTCTGGTCGCTTTCACTTCTGCCCTAATCAATTCTGTTTGGTCATCCATGGCTTTCTCCAACCTAGCTATTGCCTGGATAATTGTTAGCCTGAATTCTCTTTCCGACATATTGTCTATGTTGATAGCCTTTAGCTCTGTTGCAGAAGGCCCATCCTCTGTATTTTTCTTCTGTTGGGCATTCCTCCTCCTATTCATTTTGGTGAGAGATGACTGAATGGATGTAGCTGGATGTATTGACCATGGTGCAGTCAAGGTGCACCCTGGAATGCTTCTGAGCAATCAGGATTCCCCACCCAAACGAGAGAAAAAAGAAAAGAAAAAGAAAAAGAGAGAGAAAGACAGGAAAAAAAGGGAAGATAAAAGAGAAGGTTCAGCCCAAATGGGCCCCAAGGTAAGATTTAGGAAATATACAAACAAAAACAGACAAACAAAAAGAATGATAAAAGTATATGACAAGAGAGAAAAAAATATATATATATTTATAAGCAAATAAAGGAAGAACCTCGTCAAAAAGAACCTCAAGTATAAGATTTATATACTATCAGGACAAACACAAAAACACAGAAACACTGGCGGAAGAAAAAGTGGGAGAGTGGTAATAATTCTCAGTGTGGGCAAGGAAGGTTGTTTTGATTCTTCCTGGATGTATCTTGATATCTTTGTTAAAGTACTCAACTTTCCTAAGATAAAGGGGGGTTAAAAATTGGTTTACCTATAGGGGTAGCATTGATTGGGGAAAGGGGATTACCTTGAATTTTAACTCTATATGAATATTAGAAAATAAAAATAAAAAAGGAATAAACTAGACTAAACTAAACTAAAATTTAAAAAAATTAAAAAATAGAAATGCAAAAGAACAACACAGGTGTATGAATCAAAAAGTTCAGGTTAGAAGGTTATTATGGAGTTTGATGTACTGGACATCTCACTGTGATGGTAAATAGGTAAAAAATTATGTATATTAAAAAAATGAACCAGAATAGTGGGAACGAGTTAAAAATAAAGTTGTCCTATAAAGTAGTGGTGGTTGTTCTCTTGTCTTTTTTTTTTTTTTTTCTTTCCTGGTTGGTTTTCTTGGGGAGGGGCCTGCCATGTGGGTTTTCAGTCAATGATGTTCCCTGAGTTAAGTCCTCCAGCCCCCCTCAAGGGGCTGGTCTCTGAGGAAACCGGTTATTTCAGGCTTTTGTTCTATGGAGGTTTTTACGTTTGTTCACTTTTTTTTCCCCTTGCCTTGACCGCTTTTGATGGTTTTTGTAGGTTTAGAGGAAAGCAGACTGCACCCTGACTTCCCTCTGAGAGAGAAGCCTCAGTCTGGCTGCAGAGCCCAAATAAATTCCCCCTTGGCTGCTGGCAGAGCAGGTTCTGAGTCTCAGTCCCTGGGGACGCAGGGTCTTTTGTTTGTACCCAAGACCAAGGCAGCGGTGGCTGTCTGGGCAGCTCCAGACTGCCACAGAGGTTCCAAGCAGCGATCGCATGCTGAGGTTTTCCCACTGGCCCAGGCTGGGAGTGCCTGGTCTTTCTGGGTCTAAGAGCACCGGGCTTACGTGCACCTCTCTCAGGGGAGTGTGTGGGGCGTGAGTGCGTGCGCCTCAGGCTCTAGTGGAATGGCATGAGTCCAAGAGCACCAGGCTGGGCCTTTCCAGACCTCTCTCAGGGGAGTGTGTGGGGCGCATGCGCGCGTCTCAGGCTCTGGTGGAATGGCGGGGGTCTAAGAGCGCGGGGCGGGGGGCGCATCTTAGGCTCTGTAGCACCTGCCCTCAGGCTCTGGAGCCTCTGCCTTGTGGCAAGGCCCCCAGCCCCTCACAGGAGCCGGACCCCACGCGTTCTCCGGCACGCTGGTAGCTCAGGACCAAGACCTGGTTTCTCCGCCGCACTCTCTCTGGCTCAGCGCCAGGGTAAGCTGTCCTGGGTCCAGGGACTTAAGCCCCTGTCCCTAGCCGCCCCGATTCCTGATTCCCGCAATTTCCCCCCGGGATCCTTTGCTCTCTTTGAGTGCTTTCAACCAGACTCCAAGTTAATGCTGGTTCCCAGATGCAGGGCACTCTCGGATTGGGGTATTACTTTCCAATCGGTTGCCTCTGGTGGCTCCCTCCTCCTTTTGTTTATCTTCCGATATCAGTCCAAAGTTCCCACTCCGCTTTACCTGCCCACTGGCATCTTCTGCCCCTGTAGAGATCCAGACGTGTATAATTCTAGTCTCAGGCTGTTTTCATGGGTGATCGGAATTCTTTGGTAGGTAATCAGCTCACTTTAGGGTACAGGTTGAAAAGGCGCCTCCTCCTACTTCCCAGTCATCTTGTCTCCCCCCCCCCCCCCAATCCTGGCTATGATTTCTTCTTGATCTTTCTTTTAGGGAGAATACCTCATCTTGTCATTTTGGCTAAGTTTCTGTCTTTTGTGTGTTATGAAAGTTTATGTTTCCTGGTCCTGATACTAGTGCTATATTAAAAAATGTTATACACTGGTGCTTCAGGAAATGTTTCTGGTATATGTTTCACGCTGCTATTGTGTTTTGGCTGCTCTTTTCAACAGTTCAGTCCTCTGCAGAGTTCTTCCTTGCTTGCGATGTGTTGTGTTTGGGCCTTTAACTAGGTGTGCTCTGATTTTTTTTTAAGATAAGTCTGATTTAAAACAAAACAAAACAAAACAAAACTGTTCCAAAGAGAGAGAGAGAGAGAGAGAGAAGGAAAAGGAACCAAAAAAGTGAAACAGACAAAAATCTGTAAGTCTGAATCCAAAGAAAGAAAGAAAGAAAGAAAGAAGAAAGAGAGGAAAGGAAGAAAGGAAGGAGAGGAGGGAGGGAAAGGGGTGTGGTGGTCCTATTCCCACCAAAACTGAAACTGACACTTTGGATCACTCTATATCATCAGCCGACTTGGTATAGAGGGGGCATTGCTGTTCCTCCAGGGGAGAGGCTTGTTGCTTTGGGTCACAGTCAAACATGCCCTAGTAAAGATGCCCTTCCATGGGGCCACGGTTTGATGTAAGCAGCTCCAGTCTCCACTGGAGGCACTGTGTTGTTCACTGAAGTCCTACTATGCTGGTGGATTGGGGGGGAAGATGTGTTCACCCCAGCATCTTACCCTGGGAAGGGAAATGGTGGCCACCATTGTTTAGGAAGCCCTCCCAGAAAAGTGAACACTCTCCCCTCTTTTGGCCCAGGCTTCTATCACATCCCTGATCTAAACCTGTCTGTGCCTGGGTCATCAGCACACCCAGCATCAAAATTCTTCTGTGGTTTCTCTGTGGCATACAGCTAGGATTCAAAACTCCAAATCTTAAAGGACCCAGCAAGGTGCAGACCAGCTCCCTTCCCCAAGAGGAGAGCTTCATAGTGCTGTGCACAGAGCCATTCTTTCCCAGAAAAGCAGTTGCACAGCTGTGCAGGTGCCTAGAGTCTGTGGTGAAGCACAGTACACGCTGTGACCAGGTTATCTCCCCACTGTGCATGCCTCTGTCTCCTGCTGTTGAATGGTCACTCAGTGGTGCCTTCTGCATCCCTTATCCTTGGAGAGACAATACACCATTGTTCAAATGTATTCCAGGAAGGGGAATGATCCCTCCCAGTGTAACCCAGGGGATAACCACATCATGCTGTCCACTGTCCACTTCCTGGCCTTGCCTTTTCTTTCCCCAGGAGTACTGCTGCCCACCCATCTTGATTCTGGTGAATGGCATGAATTATTAAAACCTCAGAATTTGAGCCCTACTGTTTGATAACAAACAAACAAACAAACAAACTTGCCATAGTCAGTTCCTCTCAATTCCCCAGTCAATGCTCTTGGGGAAATATATTTCTTGCACGAACCCAATACACTGCTCATTCTCCCCTTCTCTCCCTTTTTCCCTGTCTTCTCTCCATGGAAAGGGCTCCCACCCCTTCCATGGCACTGCAGCTTTTCTCTTCCTATATTCATGTCTCTGAACCTTGCAGCTGCAATGTTCTTGCCCACTAATTATGCAGATTTTTCTCTTAAACTTCAGGTTGATTTCCTGTTGTTCAAAATGTTTTGATGTTGATTAGGCTCTATTCAAGGGACAAGGCAAGCCTAGGGTCCCCCTACTATTCTGCCATATTAACTCCTCCTCAAATGGGTGATGGTTATTAAGGTGGGCATTTGTTGTGATGAGCACTGGGTATGTATATAAGTGATATATATATAAGTATAGAAGTATACATATATAAGTATGTAAATATATATATGATGAATCACTATACTCATGAAACCAATATTACACTGTATGTTAATAAAATAGAATTTAAATTAAAAACTTGCAATAAAAAAGGAAACTAAAAATGTAATTGTTTCCAAAGATTTTGTGTCTTCATCATGTAAATTAAAATAATGACTTCTAAAAACTTGTAATTTGTATTTACTTTTATGATTTATATACCTAGAGAGTAATATGTAGGGAAAACTCAGGAAATAATGAGTGAACTTACTAACAAATTATATGCATCTGTATCTCTGTCTTTTTATATCTATCTATCTATCTGCTTATAGAGAGAGAGAAAGTGGGGAAAGTCTTGAAGAAACACAATTCTTTTAAATTTGATTGTTTCTAATGTAATAGATACATGCATACACACAACAGAAACATCGTGACATTTCTAATAAGCCAAACATATTAAATGTATTGCTGTGGTCTTTCTTTATTCTTCATTACTATGCAGGACTGTCCTGGCCCACAAAAATGGCAATCTTGTGATGAACCATTGTGAACTGTTTTCGTGGGTGGGGTTTCCTTATATTTTTTATAACATTTCTGTAGACAGTTTAGGGCTCATGACAGGTGTTTGTTCATTGATTCAACTTCTCTATTTGGAATATTTCTTTTTTGACCCTGAGTAAAAGAGAATACTTTCATCTTAAGTAATTTATTTGTCTATGTAAATATCAGTAAAGCCTTGTGGATCATAGATGTCTTCATAGAAATGACTATAATATTTCATATTTCCCTCAAATATCTGCTTATATGAAGTACCACTTAAAAACAACTGACTAAAGCTCCCATTAGTATAAGTGAGTATTGCTCAAAATCTGGTTGCCAGTCGATGAAAATTTTGAAATCTAGAAAGTTCCAAAATAAATCCCTGTTTTCTTCTGGTAAGCCAAATGAATGAATAAATAAATGGATAGGTGAATGAATGGAGTGGGGAAAAAAAGACTGGTTTCCTCAAGTAAGATGTATATCAGAAGCAGCTATTAGATGTATGTTAGAAGGTCTTGTCACATATTTTATCTTAAAGTATTAAGAGTGTACAGTAAATATCTATGGAGTTCGAGAAGGCAATTTGTATAAAATTGTTATGAAATCTTAATCTTTAAAAGTCTACACACTTAATATTTTCCCCAATTAGTCCTTTAAAATCTAGAAGAAAGAAACTTGGTTTTTATGTATGAAGCTATAAAATATCATGTAGGTATTGCATGGCACAATAAAAATAATTATCAATAATAACAAAAATGTCATGGCAGAGCCAACTCCACCTCAGCTGAAACCAACCCTAACCTGTTGGGGAGGTTCTAAGGGAATGATCTTTGTTACAAAATGTTTACTTCAGTGTTATTTGTGTTGCTACATAATTCCAGCTATGATTAAGGGAACCTCCCTGTTTCTCTCAATTTTTACTCTGGTAAGAGACCATTGCAATTTAGCTCTAAACTCCCTTGTCTTTTTAGTCCTATAAAATAGGAAATTTTTTAGACATTAGGAAAAGGGATGAAAAGATTAATACCAATTCAAAGGAAAAATAAAAGTTGAAAAAAGCTGTAAAATATGTTGATACAGTAGGGTATTTGTTACACACTAATCTCAGAGAAATGTAGAACCTTTACCTCCAGTCATAAGCATAGTAACTCACACCACAACATGTATCCAGAAACACAGTAGTTGCAAAACTTTCAGCAGTCTGTAGAATAACAGAGCCTTAAAAATATAGCAGGGAGTATAGAAAAAAAATTTATAGAGGCTAGAAGAACACACTTTTGTAAAACCATATTTGAAGACTTGATTTAGCCTTACTCATTTGTTTAGATGTTTAAAATTCACAGCTCTGCACTGAGCTATGGGGGTAGAAATCAGTAGTTACATTCAGAACTCACAATTTTTTTCAGTGGTATGTATTGCCAAGTACTCATATCACCATTCCCACATTTCACTACAAAAAAATTTGTAATTATTTTAGTAAGGTGTTATCTTTATGTTTTTGTGATTACTATTTAGAACACTATAACTTTGAGATTCCAAATTCTCACCAAATTAAAGGATGGTTTTGAAATACTTCTATTTAAATAAACTTTTAATTTATAATTTATTTTTGTTGAATTGAAGCATAAGTAATACACAGATTATATTATTTTCAGGTTTAAACATAATGATTCAACAATTCTATACATTACTCAGTACTCACTGTGATAAATACAGTCATCATTTGTCACCAAATGTTATTACAATCTTATTGACTATATTCCCTGTGTTGTACTTTTCATCTATATGACTTACTTAATTTATAACTGGAAGTTTGTACCTCTTAATCCCCTTTGTCTATTTCATCCATCCCTCTACCTGCCTCCCCTCTGGCAACCACCAGTTTGTACCTTGTATTTAAGATTCTGTTTGTTTATTTGTGGCCATAAAAAAGAATGAGATCTTGCCATTTGCAGCAACATGGATGAACAGAGAGGGTATTATGCTGGGTGAAGTCAAAGAAAAAAAATACCGTATTATTTCACTCGTATGTGGAATTGAAGAAAAAAAACAAAGAGATAAACAAATAAACAAACAAAAAAAAACCTAGACTCTTAAATGCAGTGAAATTCTTTAGAACTGCTCTTCAGTTTTTAAAAAAATTACAGTGAAATAACTGATAGATTTGGGGGAGAAAGTTCATTCATTAATAAAAATCTAATCATTCAAATAGATGTGTTTGTAGTTATTAACAAAACACACTGGTCTATTGGCTAAATTTAAAATATCTCTATTATACTTACGATAGATGCACAAATTTTATATTTCTACATGCAGTATGATTTTGGTGGTACAATTCCAGGAACCCAAAACTATAGATTTACATTCATTTTTCACTCACTTATTTATTTGCTCTTTACAAAAGTATTTATTGAATACCTAGTATATGCAAAGCCTGTGGTGAATATTGTGATTCTCTATCCTCACTGAGAATATGTTCTAGTAGGAGAGATAAAATTTGTTCAAACATAATTACAATACAAACAGTATGAGATAACTGCTCTAAAGTTGTACTAACAAAGGTCACAAACTGAGAGATGATTTTTGTCTTAATTCTGTCAGATAGGCTTTATAGATGTTTGATTTAAGTCTTAAAGGGTAAATGGAATTTCAGCAGAAGAAGGGAAAAAACTAAGACTTCCCTAAGGGAAGGAATGGTGTGAAATAAAAAGTACTAAAAGTGACCAATTAAAAGGTAAGTGGAGTAGTTTGGCTGAAGCATTGAGCATATATGAAAGGAGAGAGACAGAAGTCTAGAAAGATGTCAGGGCTATATAAAAGAACTTTTGTAGGGGACATCTATTACATTGGACTGTCCAGAAAACATTCTGTCTTTCAGAAATTCTATGGTGTAATTAGTTTTCTTTTAGCATGGATAATCTTTTTTTTTAATTTTTTATTTCTTTTCAGCGTAACAGTATTCATTGTTTTTGCACCACACCCAGTGCTCCATGCAATCCATGCCCTCTCTAATACCTACCACCTGGTTCCCCCAACATCCCACCCCCCGCCCCTTCAAAACCCTCAGATTGTTTTTCAGAGTCCATAGTCTCTCATGGTTCACCTCCCCTTCCAATTTCCCTCAACTCCCTTCTCCTCTCCAACTCCCCTTGTCCTCCATGCTATTTGTTATGCTCCACAAATCAGTGAAACCATATGATAATTGACTCTCTCTGCTTGACTTATTTCACTCAGCATGATCTCTTCCAGTCCTGTCCATGTTGCTACAAAAGTTGGGTATTCATACTTTCTGATGGAGGCATAATACTCCATAGTGTATATGGACCACATCTTCCTTATCCATTCATCCGTTGAAGGGCATCTTGGTTCTTTCCACAGTTTGGCGACCGTGGCCATTGCTGCTATAAACATTGGGGTACAGATGGCCCTTCTTTTCACTACATCTGTATCTTTGGGGTAAATACCCAGTAGTGCAGGGTCATAGGGAAGCTCCATTTTTAATTTCTTGAGGAATCTCCACACTGTTTTCCAAAGTAGCTGCACCAATTTGCATTCCCACCAACAATGTAAGAGGGTTCCCCTTTCTCCACATCCTCTCCAACACAGGTTGTTTCCTATTTGCTAATTTTGGCCATTCTAACTGGTGTAAGGTGGTATCTCAATGTGGTTTTAATTTGAATCTCCCTGATGGCTAGTGATGATGAACATTTTTTCATGTGTCTGATAGCCATTTGTATGTCTTCATTGGAGAAGTGTCTGTTCATATCTTCTGCCCATTTTTTTTATATGATTGTCTGTTTTGTGTGTGTTGAGTTTGAGGAGTTCTTTATAGATCCTGGATATCAACCTTTTGTCTGTACTGTCATTTGCAAATATCTTCTCCCATTCCGTGGGTCGCCTCTTTGTTTTGTTGACTGTTTCCCTTGCTGTGCAGAAGCTTTTGATCTTGATGAAGTCCCAAAAGTTCATTTTCACGCTTGGTCTTGATAAATATGTAAACCAGTGACTTGACCTCCACAGTTAAAATGTAGACATGTAAACCAAGCTAAGTCTGTTCAATATTCTCCTGAACTTTGGGTTTTGAGCAGAGTAAAATAATGAAAGAAAAAGAGTTGCTTGGTTCACCTATTTTCTTTTCCTACTTGCAGTTTTGGATCTTTCCTAGCTTATGTTCCTTCTAATCCTGGCTCTCTGACTGGTCCTTCAATTATGTCAGCTATCCTATGTCCCTTCAGTAGGGATTTCCTTTCTTTCTTTCTTTCTTTCTTTCTTTCTTTCTTTCTTTCTTTCTTTCTTTCTTTCTTCTTTCTTTCATCTTTATCTTTCTTTCATTCTCTCTTTCTTTCTTTCTTCAGTTAACCAGTCATTTTTTCTGCTTACATCAAAGAACCTGATAAGAACTTGAAGACAAAACAGTTTTACACTGAAGGAGTACTTGAAGTCAAAGTTAAGGAGGGGGAATTGTCTAATCAAACTGTCATTAGAAACAATATTCTGGAAATGCTATGTTGAATAAATTGGAAGGGAGAGAGACTGAGGTGAAGGATACCAGTTAGGAGGCTGTTGTAGTAGTTTCAGATCCAGGCACTGAGAATCTGGACTAAGGAAATGAGAAGTAAGAGATATTTATGAGAGACATAATTAATAAAAAATTAACAGGTCTTGGAAACTGATTTGGCATTGGTTTTGCAGAGGATGAAAAAGTCAAAGATCACTCTGAGGTTCCAAAACTGAAGAATGGGATGATGCATGAGAAGTTTATGTAAGTGACTGAGGAGGAAAAACTAGAGAAATACAAGAATCAGAGTGTTGCAATATCATGTAGGCCAGTGGAGGAGAGATTGACAAGTTGTAGGGGGTTAGCAATGTTAGTGGATATGGAAGAAAAAGTTCTAGAAATAAGAAGAGAATAAATTCTTATCATGCTTCAATTTAGCTGAAATATCAGAAGAAAAAGAATAGTTCTCATTAGTGAGTGGAGAAAAAGCCATTTCATGTAGCACTATTTGTTACCCTTTAGATCAGTGGTTCTCAACCCCTGTTTGCTTGATGGGCTCTTTGGCAGTCTAGTAAGGCCAATGGATCCCTTCTCAGAACAACATATTTATTTTATTTTATTTTATTTTTTAAGATAAACTATTTTAAAATAGATGGTTATCATTTCAGAGGAGATATAAAGGCAAGTAAACCTATATAAAAGATGCTAAAACTCATTATATTATGTCAATTTAATATAATATTATGTATATATTATAACACTATGTAATTGATTACAACAAAATTAGTTTACACCAAGGAGTTTGGTACAATCAAGCCTTGTAGCCCAAAATGGAGGAGTAAGAACTTTTATATAGAGCTGGTGGGAGTGTAAATCAATATGCTTATGTTGGAAAAAACTTTTAGATTCAAAATTGAACAAATGCATATCCAACAGCCCACCTATTCCATCTAAGCATATGTTTTAGATAAATTCTTGAACAGGTATACCAGCATACATGAACAAAAATATTTATGTGACATTATGTAAGCCACTTGTTATTTAAGAGGAGAATGGATTAAGAAATTGTTGTAGTGACACAGGAAGGATGAATGTAATACAGCTTCCCATAATAATATGGGTGGATCATATAAAAATTATGTTGAATAAAGGAACCAAATCATAGAAGACTATTACAGTATGATACTATTTTAAAATAATATTTTCAAAAAGGCAAAACTAAAGAATATATGTTTCAAGCATTTATATATGTGTCAGTAAAACTTTTATTTTTTTCATTTAAAGTCATCCTTTATTTACTTTTTATCAATTTTTAAGATTTAAATTCTAGTTATTTAACATATAGTATATTGGTTTCAGGAGTAAAATGTAGTGTTCATCACATACATCTAATACCCAGAGCTCAAAACAATAATTGTCCTACTGAATACCCACCACACATTTAACCCAGCACAGCCCAGCTCCTCTCCAGCAACCCTCTATAGTTTTCTATATTTAAGAGTCTCTTATGGTTTGCTTCTCTCTCTCTCTTTTTTTTCCCCTTCCCCTATGTTCATGGTATTTGTCTTTCTCTGACTTATTTTGCATAACACTAAACTCTTTAGCTCCTTCCATGTCATTGCAAATGGCAAGATTTCATTCTTTTTAATGGCTGACTAATATTATATGTATACATATATATGCATATATATGTATACATATA
>NW_019154245.1:374825-397799 GCF_002288905.1 Enhydra lutris kenyoni
CCCCCCCCCCCCCCAATCCTGGCTATGATTTCTTCTTGATCTTTCTTTTAGGGAGAATACCTCATCTTGTCATTTTGGCTAAGTTTCTGTCTTTTGTGTGTTATGAAAGTTTATGTTTCCTGGTCCTGATACTAGTGCTATATTAAAAAATGTTATACACTGGTGCTTCAGGAAATGTTTCTGGTATATGTTTCACGCTGCTATTGTGTTTTGGCTGCTCTTTTCAACAGTTCAGTCCTCTGCAGAGTTCTTCCTTGCTTGCGATGTGTTGTGTTTGGGCCTTTAACTAGGTGTGCTCTGATTTTTTTTTAAGATAAGTCTGATTTAAAACAAAACAAAACAAAACAAAACTGTTCCAAAGAGAGAGAGAGAGAGAGAGAGAAGGAAAAGGAACCAAAAAAGTGAAACAGACAAAAATCTGTAAGTCTGAATCCAAAGAAAGAAAGAAAGAAAGAAAGAAGAAAGAGAGGAAAGGAAGAAAGGAAGGAGAGGAGGGAGGGAAAGGGGTGTGGTGGTCCTATTCCCACCAAAACTGAAACTGACACTTTGGATCACTCTATATCATCAGCCGACTTGGTATAGAGGGGGCATTGCTGTTCCTCCAGGGGAGAGGCTTGTTGCTTTGGGTCACAGTCAAACATGCCCTAGTAAAGATGCCCTTCCATGGGGCCACGGTTTGATGTAAGCAGCTCCAGTCTCCACTGGAGGCACTGTGTTGTTCACTGAAGTCCTACTATGCTGGTGGATTGGGGGGGAAGATGTGTTCACCCCAGCATCTTACCCTGGGAAGGGAAATGGTGGCCACCATTGTTTAGGAAGCCCTCCCAGAAAAGTGAACACTCTCCCCTCTTTTGGCCCAGGCTTCTATCACATCCCTGATCTAAACCTGTCTGTGCCTGGGTCATCAGCACACCCAGCATCAAAATTCTTCTGTGGTTTCTCTGTGGCATACAGCTAGGATTCAAAACTCCAAATCTTAAAGGACCCAGCAAGGTGCAGACCAGCTCCCTTCCCCAAGAGGAGAGCTTCATAGTGCTGTGCACAGAGCCATTCTTTCCCAGAAAAGCAGTTGCACAGCTGTGCAGGTGCCTAGAGTCTGTGGTGAAGCACAGTACACGCTGTGACCAGGTTATCTCCCCACTGTGCATGCCTCTGTCTCCTGCTGTTGAATGGTCACTCAGTGGTGCCTTCTGCATCCCTTATCCTTGGAGAGACAATACACCATTGTTCAAATGTATTCCAGGAAGGGGAATGATCCCTCCCAGTGTAACCCAGGGGATAACCACATCATGCTGTCCACTGTCCACTTCCTGGCCTTGCCTTTTCTTTCCCCAGGAGTACTGCTGCCCACCCATCTTGATTCTGGTGAATGGCATGAATTATTAAAACCTCAGAATTTGAGCCCTACTGTTTGATAACAAACAAACAAACAAACAAACTTGCCATAGTCAGTTCCTCTCAATTCCCCAGTCAATGCTCTTGGGGAAATATATTTCTTGCACGAACCCAATACACTGCTCATTCTCCCCTTCTCTCCCTTTTTCCCTGTCTTCTCTCCATGGAAAGGGCTCCCACCCCTTCCATGGCACTGCAGCTTTTCTCTTCCTATATTCATGTCTCTGAACCTTGCAGCTGCAATGTTCTTGCCCACTAATTATGCAGATTTTTCTCTTAAACTTCAGGTTGATTTCCTGTTGTTCAAAATGTTTTGATGTTGATTAGGCTCTATTCAAGGGACAAGGCAAGCCTAGGGTCCCCCTACTATTCTGCCATATTAACTCCTCCTCAAATGGGTGATGGTTATTAAGGTGGGCATTTGTTGTGATGAGCACTGGGTATGTATATAAGTGATATATATATAAGTATAGAAGTATACATATATAAGTATGTAAATATATATATGATGAATCACTATACTCATGAAACCAATATTACACTGTATGTTAATAAAATAGAATTTAAATTAAAAACTTGCAATAAAAAAGGAAACTAAAAATGTAATTGTTTCCAAAGATTTTGTGTCTTCATCATGTAAATTAAAATAATGACTTCTAAAAACTTGTAATTTGTATTTACTTTTATGATTTATATACCTAGAGAGTAATATGTAGGGAAAACTCAGGAAATAATGAGTGAACTTACTAACAAATTATATGCATCTGTATCTCTGTCTTTTTATATCTATCTATCTATCTGCTTATAGAGAGAGAGAAAGTGGGGAAAGTCTTGAAGAAACACAATTCTTTTAAATTTGATTGTTTCTAATGTAATAGATACATGCATACACACAACAGAAACATCGTGACATTTCTAATAAGCCAAACATATTAAATGTATTGCTGTGGTCTTTCTTTATTCTTCATTACTATGCAGGACTGTCCTGGCCCACAAAAATGGCAATCTTGTGATGAACCATTGTGAACTGTTTTCGTGGGTGGGGTTTCCTTATATTTTTTATAACATTTCTGTAGACAGTTTAGGGCTCATGACAGGTGTTTGTTCATTGATTCAACTTCTCTATTTGGAATATTTCTTTTTTGACCCTGAGTAAAAGAGAATACTTTCATCTTAAGTAATTTATTTGTCTATGTAAATATCAGTAAAGCCTTGTGGATCATAGATGTCTTCATAGAAATGACTATAATATTTCATATTTCCCTCAAATATCTGCTTATATGAAGTACCACTTAAAAACAACTGACTAAAGCTCCCATTAGTATAAGTGAGTATTGCTCAAAATCTGGTTGCCAGTCGATGAAAATTTTGAAATCTAGAAAGTTCCAAAATAAATCCCTGTTTTCTTCTGGTAAGCCAAATGAATGAATAAATAAATGGATAGGTGAATGAATGGAGTGGGGAAAAAAAGACTGGTTTCCTCAAGTAAGATGTATATCAGAAGCAGCTATTAGATGTATGTTAGAAGGTCTTGTCACATATTTTATCTTAAAGTATTAAGAGTGTACAGTAAATATCTATGGAGTTCGAGAAGGCAATTTGTATAAAATTGTTATGAAATCTTAATCTTTAAAAGTCTACACACTTAATATTTTCCCCAATTAGTCCTTTAAAATCTAGAAGAAAGAAACTTGGTTTTTATGTATGAAGCTATAAAATATCATGTAGGTATTGCATGGCACAATAAAAATAATTATCAATAATAACAAAAATGTCATGGCAGAGCCAACTCCACCTCAGCTGAAACCAACCCTAACCTGTTGGGGAGGTTCTAAGGGAATGATCTTTGTTACAAAATGTTTACTTCAGTGTTATTTGTGTTGCTACATAATTCCAGCTATGATTAAGGGAACCTCCCTGTTTCTCTCAATTTTTACTCTGGTAAGAGACCATTGCAATTTAGCTCTAAACTCCCTTGTCTTTTTAGTCCTATAAAATAGGAAATTTTTTAGACATTAGGAAAAGGGATGAAAAGATTAATACCAATTCAAAGGAAAAATAAAAGTTGAAAAAAGCTGTAAAATATGTTGATACAGTAGGGTATTTGTTACACACTAATCTCAGAGAAATGTAGAACCTTTACCTCCAGTCATAAGCATAGTAACTCACACCACAACATGTATCCAGAAACACAGTAGTTGCAAAACTTTCAGCAGTCTGTAGAATAACAGAGCCTTAAAAATATAGCAGGGAGTATAGAAAAAAAATTTATAGAGGCTAGAAGAACACACTTTTGTAAAACCATATTTGAAGACTTGATTTAGCCTTACTCATTTGTTTAGATGTTTAAAATTCACAGCTCTGCACTGAGCTATGGGGGTAGAAATCAGTAGTTACATTCAGAACTCACAATTTTTTTCAGTGGTATGTATTGCCAAGTACTCATATCACCATTCCCACATTTCACTACAAAAAAATTTGTAATTATTTTAGTAAGGTGTTATCTTTATGTTTTTGTGATTACTATTTAGAACACTATAACTTTGAGATTCCAAATTCTCACCAAATTAAAGGATGGTTTTGAAATACTTCTATTTAAATAAACTTTTAATTTATAATTTATTTTTGTTGAATTGAAGCATAAGTAATACACAGATTATATTATTTTCAGGTTTAAACATAATGATTCAACAATTCTATACATTACTCAGTACTCACTGTGATAAATACAGTCATCATTTGTCACCAAATGTTATTACAATCTTATTGACTATATTCCCTGTGTTGTACTTTTCATCTATATGACTTACTTAATTTATAACTGGAAGTTTGTACCTCTTAATCCCCTTTGTCTATTTCATCCATCCCTCTACCTGCCTCCCCTCTGGCAACCACCAGTTTGTACCTTGTATTTAAGATTCTGTTTGTTTATTTGTGGCCATAAAAAAGAATGAGATCTTGCCATTTGCAGCAACATGGATGAACAGAGAGGGTATTATGCTGGGTGAAGTCAAAGAAAAAAAATACCGTATTATTTCACTCGTATGTGGAATTGAAGAAAAAAAACAAAGAGATAAACAAATAAACAAACAAAAAAAAACCTAGACTCTTAAATGCAGTGAAATTCTTTAGAACTGCTCTTCAGTTTTTAAAAAAATTACAGTGAAATAACTGATAGATTTGGGGGAGAAAGTTCATTCATTAATAAAAATCTAATCATTCAAATAGATGTGTTTGTAGTTATTAACAAAACACACTGGTCTATTGGCTAAATTTAAAATATCTCTATTATACTTACGATAGATGCACAAATTTTATATTTCTACATGCAGTATGATTTTGGTGGTACAATTCCAGGAACCCAAAACTATAGATTTACATTCATTTTTCACTCACTTATTTATTTGCTCTTTACAAAAGTATTTATTGAATACCTAGTATATGCAAAGCCTGTGGTGAATATTGTGATTCTCTATCCTCACTGAGAATATGTTCTAGTAGGAGAGATAAAATTTGTTCAAACATAATTACAATACAAACAGTATGAGATAACTGCTCTAAAGTTGTACTAACAAAGGTCACAAACTGAGAGATGATTTTTGTCTTAATTCTGTCAGATAGGCTTTATAGATGTTTGATTTAAGTCTTAAAGGGTAAATGGAATTTCAGCAGAAGAAGGGAAAAAACTAAGACTTCCCTAAGGGAAGGAATGGTGTGAAATAAAAAGTACTAAAAGTGACCAATTAAAAGGTAAGTGGAGTAGTTTGGCTGAAGCATTGAGCATATATGAAAGGAGAGAGACAGAAGTCTAGAAAGATGTCAGGGCTATATAAAAGAACTTTTGTAGGGGACATCTATTACATTGGACTGTCCAGAAAACATTCTGTCTTTCAGAAATTCTATGGTGTAATTAGTTTTCTTTTAGCATGGATAATCTTTTTTTTTAATTTTTTATTTCTTTTCAGCGTAACAGTATTCATTGTTTTTGCACCACACCCAGTGCTCCATGCAATCCATGCCCTCTCTAATACCTACCACCTGGTTCCCCCAACATCCCACCCCCCGCCCCTTCAAAACCCTCAGATTGTTTTTCAGAGTCCATAGTCTCTCATGGTTCACCTCCCCTTCCAATTTCCCTCAACTCCCTTCTCCTCTCCAACTCCCCTTGTCCTCCATGCTATTTGTTATGCTCCACAAATCAGTGAAACCATATGATAATTGACTCTCTCTGCTTGACTTATTTCACTCAGCATGATCTCTTCCAGTCCTGTCCATGTTGCTACAAAAGTTGGGTATTCATACTTTCTGATGGAGGCATAATACTCCATAGTGTATATGGACCACATCTTCCTTATCCATTCATCCGTTGAAGGGCATCTTGGTTCTTTCCACAGTTTGGCGACCGTGGCCATTGCTGCTATAAACATTGGGGTACAGATGGCCCTTCTTTTCACTACATCTGTATCTTTGGGGTAAATACCCAGTAGTGCAGGGTCATAGGGAAGCTCCATTTTTAATTTCTTGAGGAATCTCCACACTGTTTTCCAAAGTAGCTGCACCAATTTGCATTCCCACCAACAATGTAAGAGGGTTCCCCTTTCTCCACATCCTCTCCAACACAGGTTGTTTCCTATTTGCTAATTTTGGCCATTCTAACTGGTGTAAGGTGGTATCTCAATGTGGTTTTAATTTGAATCTCCCTGATGGCTAGTGATGATGAACATTTTTTCATGTGTCTGATAGCCATTTGTATGTCTTCATTGGAGAAGTGTCTGTTCATATCTTCTGCCCATTTTTTGATATGATTGTCTGTTTTGTGTGTGTTGAGTTTGAGGAGTTCTTTATAGATCCTGGATATCAACCTTTTGTCTGTACTGTCATTTGCAAATATCTTCTCCCATTCCGTGGGTCGCCTCTTTGTTTTGTTGACTGTTTCCCTTGCTGTGCAGAAGCTTTTGATCTTGATGAAGTCCCAAAAGTTCATTTTCACGCTTGGTCTTGATAAATATGTAAACCAGTGACTTGACCTCCACAGTTAAAATGTAGACATGTAAACCAAGCTAAGTCTGTTCAATATTCTCCTGAACTTTGGGTTTTGAGCAGAGTAAAATAATGAAAGAAAAAGAGTTGCTTGGTTCACCTATTTTCTTTTCCTACTTGCAGTTTTGGATCTTTCCTAGCTTATGTTCCTTCTAATCCTGGCTCTCTGACTGGTCCTTCAATTATGTCAGCTATCCTATGTCCCTTCAGTAGGGATTTCCTTTCTTTCTTTCTTTCTTTCTTTCTTTCTTTCTTTCTTTCTTTCTTTCTTTCTTTCTTCTTTCTTTCATCTTTATCTTTCTTTCATTCTCTCTTTCTTTCTTTCTTCAGTTAACCAGTCATTTTTTCTGCTTACATCAAAGAACCTGATAAGAACTTGAAGACAAAACAGTTTTACACTGAAGGAGTACTTGAAGTCAAAGTTAAGGAGGGGGAATTGTCTAATCAAACTGTCATTAGAAACAATATTCTGGAAATGCTATGTTGAATAAATTGGAAGGGAGAGAGACTGAGGTGAAGGATACCAGTTAGGAGGCTGTTGTAGTAGTTTCAGATCCAGGCACTGAGAATCTGGACTAAGGAAATGAGAAGTAAGAGATATTTATGAGAGACATAATTAATAAAAAATTAACAGGTCTTGGAAACTGATTTGGCATTGGTTTTGCAGAGGATGAAAAAGTCAAAGATCACTCTGAGGTTCCAAAACTGAAGAATGGGATGATGCATGAGAAGTTTATGTAAGTGACTGAGGAGGAAAAACTAGAGAAATACAAGAATCAGAGTGTTGCAATATCATGTAGGCCAGTGGAGGAGAGATTGACAAGTTGTAGGGGGTTAGCAATGTTAGTGGATATGGAAGAAAAAGTTCTAGAAATAAGAAGAGAATAAATTCTTATCATGCTTCAATTTAGCTGAAATATCAGAAGAAAAAGAATAGTTCTCATTAGTGAGTGGAGAAAAAGCCATTTCATGTAGCACTATTTGTTACCCTTTAGATCAGTGGTTCTCAACCCCTGTTTGCTTGATGGGCTCTTTGGCAGTCTAGTAAGGCCAATGGATCCCTTCTCAGAACAACATATTTATTTTATTTTATTTTATTTTTTAAGATAAACTATTTTAAAATAGATGGTTATCATTTCAGAGGAGATATAAAGGCAAGTAAACCTATATAAAAGATGCTAAAACTCATTATATTATGTCAATTTAATATAATATTATGTATATATTATAACACTATGTAATTGATTACAACAAAATTAGTTTACACCAAGGAGTTTGGTACAATCAAGCCTTGTAGCCCAAAATGGAGGAGTAAGAACTTTTATATAGAGCTGGTGGGAGTGTAAATCAATATGCTTATGTTGGAAAAAACTTTTAGATTCAAAATTGAACAAATGCATATCCAACAGCCCACCTATTCCATCTAAGCATATGTTTTAGATAAATTCTTGAACAGGTATACCAGCATACATGAACAAAAATATTTATGTGACATTATGTAAGCCACTTGTTATTTAAGAGGAGAATGGATTAAGAAATTGTTGTAGTGACACAGGAAGGATGAATGTAATACAGCTTCCCATAATAATATGGGTGGATCATATAAAAATTATGTTGAATAAAGGAACCAAATCATAGAAGACTATTACAGTATGATACTATTTTAAAATAATATTTTCAAAAAGGCAAAACTAAAGAATATATGTTTCAAGCATTTATATATGTGTCAGTAAAACTTTTATTTTTTTCATTTAAAGTCATCCTTTATTTACTTTTTATCAATTTTTAAGATTTAAATTCTAGTTATTTAACATATAGTATATTGGTTTCAGGAGTAAAATGTAGTGTTCATCACATACATCTAATACCCAGAGCTCAAAACAATAATTGTCCTACTGAATACCCACCACACATTTAACCCAGCACAGCCCAGCTCCTCTCCAGCAACCCTCTATAGTTTTCTATATTTAAGAGTCTCTTATGGTTTGCTTCTCTCTCTCTCTTTTTTTTCCCCTTCCCCTATGTTCATGGTATTTGTCTTTCTCTGACTTATTTTGCATAACACTAAACTCTTTAGCTCCTTCCATGTCATTGCAAATGGCAAGATTTCATTCTTTTTAATGGCTGACTAATATTATATGTATACATATATATGCATATATATGTATACATATACCTCTTCTTCTTTATCCGTGTATACATATACCCCTTCTTTATCCATTCATCAGTCAATGGACATTTGGGCTCTTACCATAGTTTGGCCATTGTTGATAATACTGCTATGAACATCAGAGTGCATGTGCCCCTTCAAATTAGTATTTTTGTATCTCTGGTGTAAAAACCTAGTAGTGCAACTGCTATGCCATAGGGTAGTTCTATTTTTAACTTTTGAGGAACCTCCATACTCTTTTCCACCGTGGCTGCACCATTTCTCATTTCAGCCAGCAATGCAAGAGTGTTCCCCTTTCTCCACAACATCACAAACACCTGTTGTTTCTTGTGTTGTTGATTTTAGCCATTCTGACAGGTGCAAGGAGCAATCTCATCGTAGTTTTGATTTGTACTTTCCTAATGATTGTGGTACTGAGCATCTTTTCATAAGTCTGTTGGCCATCTGTATGTCTTCTCTGGGAAAATGCCCATTCATGTCTACTCCCCATTTGCTAGATTATTCATTTCTGGGAGGTTGATTTTGATAAGTTCTTTGAGTAAATACCTGGCACTGCAATTGCTGGGTCAAAAGGTAGTTGTATTTTAATATTTTAAGGAACCTCCTTACTACTTTTCAGAATGGCTACACCAGTTTGCATTCCCATCAACAGTGTAAGAGGGTTCCACTTTCTTCCTACCCCTGCCAGCACCTGTTGTTTATTTTCCTGTTAATTTTAGCCATTCTGACAGGTGTGAGGTGTTATTTCACTGTAGTTTTCATTTGTATTTCCCTGATGATGAGTATAGTTGAGCATCTTTTCATGTATCTGTTAGCCATCTGTGTGCCTTCTTTGGAAAAATGTCTGTTTATGTCTTTTACCCATTTCTTAACTGGATTATCTTTTTTCTAGAGTTGAGTTTGATAAGTTCTTTATAGATTTTGGATACTAACCCTTTATCAGATATGTCATTTGCAAGCATATTTTCCCATTCCATAGGATGTCGTTCAGTTTTGTTGATTGTTTCATTTGATGTCCAGAAATTTTATCTTGATGAAGTCCCAATAGTTCATTTTTGCTTTTGTTACCCTTGCCTCAGTAGACATGTCTAGTAAGAAGTTGCTAAGGTGCCTGGGTGGCTCAGTCAGTTAAGCATCTAAGTCCTGATTTTGGCTCAGGCCATGATCTCAGGGTCATGAGATTGAACCCTGTGTTGGGCATGGAACCTGCTTAAGATTCTCTCTTTCCCTCTCCCTCTGCATTCCAGCTCACTCTCTCTCTTTCTCAAAAAAAAAAAAAAAAAAGTTGATATGGCCACGGTCAAACAGTTTGCAGCTTGTGTTACCCTCTAGGATTTTGATGGTTTCCTCTCTTAGAATTAGGTCTTTCATCCATTTTGAATTTATTTTTGTCCAGTTTCATTCTTCTGTATGTTGCTGTTCAGTATTCACAACACCATTTATTGAAGAAATTGTCTTTTCCACTGGATATTCTTTGCTGCTTTGTCAAAGATTAAATGACAATATATTTATGGGTCCATTTCTGTGTTTTCTATTCTGTTCCATTGTGTCTGTTTTTGTGCTAGTACCATACTTTCTTAATGATTACAGCTATGCAATATAGCTTGAAATCAAGAATTCTGATGCTTCCAGCTTTGCTTTGCTTTTGCAAAGGTGGCTCTGGTATTTGGCAACTTTAGTTGTTCTGTATAAATCTTAACATGGTTTGTTCTAGCTCTGTGAAAAATGCTGGTGGTATTTTGATAAAGATTTCATTAAATGTGAAGATTGCTTTTGGTACTACAGACATTTTATGAATATTTGTTCTTCCAATCCATGATCATAGAATATTTTTCCATTTCTTTTGGTCACCTTCAATTTCCTTCATTAAGTGTTCTATAATTTTCAGAGAACAGCTATTTTACCTCTTTGGTTAGGTTAATTCCTAGGTATCTTATACTTTCTGGTACAATTGTAAATGAGATAGATTCCTTGATTTCTCTTTCTGCTATTTCATTATTGGCTTATAGAAATGCACCAGATATCTGTATGTTGATTTTGTATCCTGTGAATTTACTGAATTTTTGTATTTGTTGTAACAATTTTTTGGTAGAGTCTTTTGGGTTTTTTATATAGACTTTCATGTCATCTGCAAATAGTGAAAACTTGACTTTTTCCTTGCCAATTTGGATTCCTTTTATTTCTTTGTTGCCTGATTGGTAAAGCTAGGGCTTTCAGTACACTGTTAGATAAATATGGTGAGAATGTACATCCCTGTCCTGTTCCTGTCCATACAACCAGCAAATTGCACTACTAGTTATTTGCCCAAAGGATACCAAAATACTGATTCAAAGGGGCACATGCACCCCAATGTTTAAAGCAGCATCATCTACAATATCCATATTATGGAAAGAGCCTAAATGTCCATCAGTTGGTGAGTAAAGAAAATGTGGGTAAAGAAAATGTGGTGTGTGTGTGTGTGTGTGTGTGTGTGTATGCAACTGAATATTACTCAAAATGAAATCTTTCCATTTGCCAAGACATACAGGAAGCTAGAAAGTAATATGCTAAACAAAATAAGCAAAATAAGTCAGCCAGAGTAAGAGAAATACCATAATGTTTTACTCATATATGGAATTTTTAAAATGAGACAAATGAATGTGGGGGAAGAAAGAGTGTGGTAAACTGTGAAACAGGCTATTTTTTGTTATTTTTTATAAAGTTTATTTTTATTTAACTATTCCTTATTTTATATATTTTTTCCAAATTTGTATTTAAAATCTACTTCATTAACATATAGTTTAATAAGGATTTCAGGAATAGAATTCAGTGATTTATCACTTACATATAACAAGCAGTGCTCATCATAACACGTGCCCTCCTTAATACCCATTTAGCACATCCACCTCCCTCCATTCCATTTGCTCTTAATCATTAAGAGTCTCTTATGGTTTGTTTCACCCATTTTTCCCCCCTTTCCATATTTTCATCTGTTTTGTTTTCTAAATTCCATATATCAGTGAAGTCATATGGTATTTTTTCTCTTTTTCTCTGGCTTATTTCACTTAGCATAATACACTCAGTTCCACCCATGTCATAGCAAATGGCAAGATTTCATTCTTTCCCATTGCTGAACAACATTCCTTTGTATATATACACAACTTCTTTAAACATTCATCAGTCACTGGACACTTGGGCACTTTCCATAGTTTGGCTATTGTTGATTATCTACTATAAACACCCAGATGCACCCCTTCAGATCTATATTTTTTTATCCTTTGGATGAATATCTACTAGGGAAATTGCTGAATCACAGAGAAGTTCTCTTTTTAACTTGTTGAGCAACCTCCATACTGTTTTAACTTGTTGAGGAAACGCCATACAGAGTGGCTGCACCTGTTTCCATTCTCAGCAATAGTGTAAGACAGTTCCCCTTTCTCAGCATTCTTACCAACATCCACTGCTTCCTGTGTTGCTAATTTTAGCCATTCTGACAGGTATGAAATAATATTTTTTTTACAGGTTTTATTTGTTTATTTGACAGACAGAGATCACAAGGAGGTAGAGCAGCAGGCAGAGAGAGAGGAGGAAGCAGGCTCCCTGCTGAGCAGACAGCCTGATGCGGGGCTTGATCCCAGGACCCTGGGATCATGACCTGAGCCAAAGGCAGAGGCTTTAACCCACTGAGCCACCCAGGCACCCCAATAATATCTTATTTTTGTTTTGATTTGTATTTCCCTGATGATGAGTAATGTTGATCATCTTTTTATGCTTCTGTTGGCTGTCAAGATGTCTTGTTGAGAAAAATGTCTATTCATGTATTCTGTCCATTTCTTAACTGATTATTTGTTTTTTGGGTGTTGAGTTTGATAAATTCTTTATAGATTTTGGATACTAACACTTTACCATATATGTCATTTTCATATATATTTTACTATTCTATAGGTTGCATTTTAGTGTTGTTCATTGTTTCCATCCTTGTGTAGAAGATTTTTATCTTGATAAATTCCCAATAGTTCATTTTTGTTTTTGTTTCTCTTATCTCTGACAATGTGTCTAGTAAGAGATTGCTAAGGCCAAGGTCAAACAGGTTACTATATGTGTTTTCCTCTAGGATTTTGATGGTTTCCTGTCTTACATGTTGGTCTTTCATTCATTTTGAGTTTATTTTTGTGTATGCTGCAAGAAAGTGGTCCGGTTTCATTCTTCTGCATGTTGTTTTCCAGTTTTCCCAACACCATTTGTTAAAGAGACTGTCTTTTTCCCACTGAATATTTTTTCCTGCTTTATCAAAGATAAGTTGACCATATAGTAGTTGGTCCATTACTGGGTTTTCTATTTTGTTCCATTGAGCTATGTATCTGTTTTTGTGCCAGTACCATACTTTTTTGATGACTACAGCTTTGTAATATAGTTTGATGTCTGGAATCGTGATGTCTCCTGTTTTTCTTTTCTTTTTCAGGATTGCTTGTCTACTTGGGGGTCTTTTGTGGTTCTATACAAATTTTATGTTTGTTTATTCTAGCTTTGTGAAAAATGCTGTCAGTATTTTTTAAGATATATTTACCAAAGAGAGAGAGAGAGAGAGAGAGAGAGAGAGAATGAGCAGGATGGACAGAGGGAGAGAAAATTGGAAGCAGACTCCACACTGAGTGCAGAGCCTGAATTAGGGCTTGATCCCCGGACCCGGAGATCATGATTTAAGCTTAAAGCAAGAGTCCAACACTTAACCAATGGAGCTACCCAAGCGTCCCAACTGCTTTTGGTATTTTGATAGGAATTGCATTAAATGAATAGATTGTTTTGGGTAGTATACACATTTTAACAATATTCCTTCTTCCAATCCATGAGCATTGAATTTTTCCCATTTCCTTGTCTCCTCTTCAATTTTCACAAATGAGCATACTTTACTGACACTGGATTTCTTTGTTTCAACTTACTTGCTTAAAAAAAATACTAAATTCAGGGACACCTGGGTGGCTCAGTGGGTGGCTCAGTGAGTTAAGCCTCTGCCTTCAGCTCAGGTGATGATCTCAGGGATCGAGCCCTCCATTGGGCTCTCTGCTCAGCAGGGAGCCTGCTTCCTCCCACATCCATGCCTGCCTCTCTGCCTACTTGTGATCTCTGTCAAATAAATAAATAAATAAAATCTTTTAAAAAATACTAAATTCAGTGCAGCAACTGGTTTTTGGTAGAGAATTAACTAGTTAGTTTTGATAAATTTGTGTAAAAGAATTCATTTATTTTTTTCTCACTTAAGATGAGCATATTTAAGGATAGACAAGAATCAACTTATAATAGTTTCCATAGTGTACTTTATTGAGATGTGGATTAAGTTTTGATGGACTATGATCATTTTAAAGGTAAATGTTTAAAACTTTTTTTTAAAAAACTTACGTTCACAGAGGCATATTCCTTATGTTCTCCCTAGGGGGAACAAAAGCCATTCAAAATTTAAATGCTGACAAATACTGAAACAAAATAATGAGCCATTTTGTGCTTCTCCATCACCCTTCTCACCCAGGCTAGACCAGCTCAGGCCATGCAAGACCGCATGTGCTTAATTTTAACAATGTGTTGGGAAATCCAGTTTCTAAAAATATGAGTAAAAATGAAATGAGAAGAGTGAGATTAGTTGTAATTTATGTAATATGTCTCAGGCAAAAATAATTTCAGAAACAATCACCAAATGGTAATTTTACTGCCATTATCACACAAAGCAAGTGCATTATAAATCCCAAAGGAATTTCTTTCTCATGTGGTATATTTCCATGGAAATCTCAGTATTTTTTTAAGATTTTATTTCTTTATCAGATAGAGAGAGAAAGTGAGCACAAGTTGGGGGAGGAGCAGAAGGAGAAGCATGCTCTGAACTGAGAAAAGAGCCCAATGTGGGACTTGATTCCAGTACCCTACGATGATGACCTGACCCGAAGATAGATACTTAACAAACTGAGCCACCCAGGTATCCCAAAATCTCAGTTTTTAGACATGTTATTCCTAAATATAACAATAAATGAATGTTTTATGCATTTGTTAGGCATCGCACATGGGGAAAAGGTACCTCCCTTATTTCTCAGTAGCCACACTAAACTAAAAATGGTAATAATTAATAGGTATTATTTGCTCTATTCAGAGGGATGCTATTAACTTCTATACACCATTTTCCTTTTTTATGTAAATTCAATTCAATAATATATAATGTTTTATTAGTTTCAGAGGTAGAGTTCAGTAATTCGTCAGTTGTATATAATAATACCCAGTGATCATTACATCACATGCCCTCCTTAATGACTGTCACCTAGTTACCCCATCCCCCATCTCCAGATCCCCCTCCCCTCCAACAACCCTCAGTTTGATTCCTATGATTAAGAATCGCTTATGGTTTGTCTCCCTTTCCGATTTCATCTTGTTTTATTTTCCTTCCCTTCCCCTACAGTCCTCTGTTTCATTTCTTAAATTCTACACAAGACTGAGATCATATGATAATTGTCTTTCTCTGATTGACTTATTTCACTTAGCATGATACCCTCTAGTTCCATCCACATTGTTGCAAGTGGCAAGATTTCATTTTTTTGATGGTTTAGTAATAATATATATATATGTATATATATACATATATATATGTATATATATGCCATGTCTTCTTGATTCATTCATCTCTCAATGACATCTTGGCTCTTTCCATAGTTTGGTTATTGTGGACATTGCTGCTATAAACATCGGAGTGAAGGTACTCCTTTGGATCACTATATTTGTCTCTTTGGTGTAAACAGTAGTGCAATTGCTGGGTCATAGTAGCTCTATTTTCAAATTTTGAGGAACCTCCATACTGTTTCCAAAGTGGCTGTGCCAGCTTGCATTCCCACCAACAGGGTAAGAGGGTTCCCCTTTCTCTGCATCCTCACCATCTGTAGCTTCCTGACATGTTCATTTTAACCATTCTGACTGGTGTGAGGTTGTATCTCATTATGGCTTTGATTTCTGTCCCCCTGATGCTGAGTAAAGCAGAGCATTTTTACATGTGTCAGTTGGCCATTTGGGTATCCTCTTTGGAGAAGTGTCTGCTCATATCTTCTGTCCATTTCATGACTGGATTATTTGTTCTTTGGGTATTGAATTTGATAAGATTTTTATAAATTTTGACTACAAGCCCTTTAACTGATAGGACATTTGTAAATATCTTGTCCCATTCAACAGGTTGTCTTTTGGTTTTATTGACTGTTTGCTGTGCAAAAGCTTTTTATCTTGATGGAGTCCCAATAGTTCATTTTTGCATTTGTATCCATTGCTTTTGGTGATGTGTCTAGCAAGAAGTTCCTGCAGCCAAGGTTGAAGAGTTTGCTTCCTGTGTTCTCCTGTAGGATTTTGATGGATTTCTTTCTCACATGTAGGTCGTTCATCCATTTTGAGTCTATTTTTTAAGTATGATGTAAGAAAATGGTCCAGTTTCATTCTTCTGTATGCAGCTGTCCAATTTTAACAACACCATTTGTTGAAGATACTCTCTTTTTTCCTTTGGATATTCTTTCCTACTTTGTCAAAGATTAGTTGACCATAGAATTGATGGTCCATTTCTGGGTTCTCTATTCTCTTCCATTGCTGCATGTGCCTGTTTTTGTGCCAATACCACACTGTATTGATAATTACAATTTTTTAATAGAGCTTGAAGTCTGAAATTGTGATGCCATCAGATTTTATTGTCTTTTAAACATTCTTTTGGCTCTTCAGGGTCTTTTCTGGTTTGATATAAATTTTAGGATTATTTGTCCCACCTTTGTGAAAAATATTGATGGTATTTTGATAGGGATTGCACTGAATATATAGATTCCTCTAGGTAGCATAGGTATTTTTACAGTATTTCTTCTTCCAGTCCTCACAGATGGAACATTTTTCAATTTCTTTTTGTCTTCCTCAAATTCTTTCATGAGTTTTCTATAGTTTTCTGAGTACAGATTCTTTGTCTCTTTAGTTAGATTTATTCCTAGGATCCCATGGTTTTGGGTGCAATTGTAAATGGGATTGACTCTTTAATTTCTCTTTCTTCTGCCTTGTTGTTGCTGTATAGAAATGAAACTGATTTCTGTGTATTAATTTCATACCCTGACATTTCACTGGATTCCTCTATGAGTTCTAGCACTTTGGGGGTGGAGTCTTTTGGGTTTTGCACATAGACTATCATGTCATCTGTGAAGAGTGAGAGTTTGACTTATTTTGCTCCTTAAGATGCATTTTATTTGATATTGTTTTCTCATTGCTGAGGCTAAGGCTTCTATTTTTTTCTCTTTTTGACTGTTTTTTTATTATGTTAGTCACCATACAGTACATCATTAATTTTTTTTAAAGATTTTATTTGACACACAGAGAGAAATCACAAGTAGGCAGAGAGGCAGGCAGAGAGAGAGAGGGAAGCAGGCTCCCCACTAAGCAGAGAGCCTGATGTGGGACTCGATCCCAGGACCCTGAGATCATGACCTGAGCTGAAGGCAGAAGCTCAACCCACTGAGCCACCCAGGCGCCCACATCATTAATTTTTGATGTAGTGTTCCATGATTCATTGTTTGCATATAAAACCCAGTTCTCCATGCAATTTCTGCCCTCCTTAATACCCATTACCAGGGTAACCCATCCATTCACACACCCCTTTTAAAACACAGTTTGTTTCTTGGAGTCCATAGTCTCTCATGATTCCTCTCCCCCTCCAATTATCCCGCTTCATTTTTCCATTCTTTCTCCTATTGTCCTCCATGCTATTATTACTGTTCCACAAATAAGTGAAACCATATGATAATTGACTTTCTCTGCTTGACTTATTTCACTCAGCATAATCTCCTCCAGTACCATCCATGTTGATGCAAATGTTGAGCATTCATCCTTTCTGATGGCTGAGTAATATTCCATTGTATATTTGGACAACATCTTCTTTATCCATTCTTTTTTCGAAGGGCATTTCAGCTATTTCCACAGTTTGACTATTGTGAGCATTGCTGCTATAAAACCACATGTCCCTTCTTTTCACTACATTTGAATTGTTGGGGTAAATAACCAGTAGTGCAATTGCTGGGACATAAGGTAGCTCTATTTTTAATTTTTTGAGGAATCTCCACACTGTTTTCCAACGTGGTTGTACCAACTTGCACTCCCACCAACAGTGTAGGAGAATTCCCTTTTCTCCACATCCTCTCCAACATTTGTTGTTTCTTGCCTTGTCAATTTGGGCCATTATAACTGGTGTAAGGTGGTATCTCATTGTGGTTTTGATTTGAATCTCCCTGACTAATGATGATGAACATTTTTTCATGTGTCTGTTAGCCATTTGTATGTCTTTTTTTAGAGAAGTGTCTTTTCATGTCTTCTGCCCATTTTTTGACTTGATTGTTTTTTGGGTGTTGAGTTTGAGAAGTTCTTTATAGATCTTGGATATCAGCCCTTTCTAGTGTTATTTTCTAGTGTTATTTCTAATGTTATTTTCTATTGTTATTTTATTATCTTCCATTCTGTGGGTTGCTTCTTTGTTTTGTTGACTGTTTGCTGTGCAGAACATTTTTTTTTTATCTTGATGAAGTCCCAAAAGTTCATTTTCGCTTTTGTTTCCCTTGTCTTTGGAGACACATTTTGAAAGAAGTTGCTGTGGCCTATGTCGAAGAGGTTACTGCCTATGTTCTCCTCTAGGATTTTGATGGATTCCTGCCTCACATTGAAGTAATTTTGAGTTTATCTTTGTATATGGTGTAAGAGAATGGTAGAGTTTCATTCTTCTGTATATAGCTGTCCAATTTTCCCAGCACCATTTATTGATGAGACTTTCTTTTTTCCATTGGATATTTTTTTCCTGTTCTGTAGAAGATCGTTTGACTGTAGAGTTGAGGATCCATATCCGGGCTCTCTACTCTGGTCCACTGGTCTCTGTGTCTATATTTGTGCCAGCACCATGCTGTCTTGGTGATCACAGCTTTGTAATATAGCTTGAAATCAGGCAAAATGATGCCACCAGTTTTGTTTTCCTTTTTCAACATTCCCTTGGTGACTCGGGGTCTTTTCTGGTTCCATACAAATTTTGGGACTGTTTGTTCCAGCACTTGAAAAATGTTGATGGTATTTTGATTAGGATGGCATTGAAAGCAGAGCTTACTCTGGGCATCCCAGACATTTTAATGATGTTTATTCTTCTGATCCATGAGCAGGGAATGTTTTTTCCATGTTTTTGTGTCTTCAGTTTCTTTCTTGAATGTTCTGTAGTTTCTTGAGTATAGATCTTTTACTTCTTTGGTTAGGTTTATTCCAAGGTATCTTATGGTTTTTGGTGCTATTGTAAAAGGAATCAATTCTCTCTTTTATCTTTCTACAGTTGCATTGTCAGTGTATAAAAAAGCAACTGATGTCTGTGCATTGATTTTGTATTCTGCCAATTCTTGAATTGCTGTATGAGTTCTAGTGCTTTGAGGGTGGAATCTTTTGGGTTATCCACGTAAAGTATCATGTCATCTGTGAAGGAGAAGTTTGACTTCTTTGTTAATCTGAATATATTTTATTTTATTTTTTTGATGCCTGATTGCTGTTGCTAGGACTTCTAGTGCTATGATGAAGAATAATAGTGAGAGGGGCATCCTTGTCATGTTCCTGATCTTAAGGGAAAGGCTCTCAGCTTTTCCCCATTGAGAATGATATTCGTTGTGGGCTTTTCATAGATGGATTTTATGAAATTGAGGAATGTTCCCTCTATCCCTGTACTCTGGAGTTTTAATCAGGAATGGATGCTGTATTTTGTGAAAAGCTTTTTCTGCATTTATTGAGAGGACCAAATGTTTCTTCTCTCTCCTCTTATTAATATGTTCTATCACGTTGATTGATTTATGAATTTTGAACCACCCTTGCATCCCAGGGATAAATCCCACTTGGATGGATAATCCTTTTAATGTACTGTTGGGTCCTATTAGCTAGGATCTTGTTGAGAATTTTGGCATCCATATTCTCCAGGGATATTAGACTGAAATTTTCCTTTTTGATGGGGTCCTTGCCTGGTTTGTGGATCAAGGTAATGCTGACCTCATAGAAAGCGTCTGGAAGCTTTCCTTCTGTTTGCATTTTTTTGAAACAGCTTCAGAAGAATAGGTATTATTTCTTCTTTGAATGTTTGGTAGAATTCCCCAGGGAATCCATAAGGTTCTGGACTCTTGTTTCTTAGGAGTTTTTTGATCACTGCTTCAATCTCATTACTGGTTATTGGTCTATTCAGATTACCAATTTTTCCTGTTTCAGTCTTGGTAGTTTATAGGTTTCCAGAAATGCATCCATTTCTTCCAGGTTGCTAAACTTACTGCCATATAGATGTTGATAATAGCTTCTTTTTTTGTAAAGATTTTGTTTACTTACTTGACAGAAGAAGAGCACAAATGGGGAGAGTGGCAGGCAGAAGGAGAGAGAGAAGCAGCTCTTTGCTGAGCAGGAAGCCCAATGCAGGGCTTGATCCCAGGACCCTGAGATCATGACCTGAGCTGAAGGCAGTGGTTTAACCCACTGAACCACCCAGGCACCCCAATAATAATTTCTGATGACTCTATTTCCTAGGTATTAGTTGTGATCTCCGCTTTCATTCATAATTTAATTAACTTGGGTCCTTTCTCTCTCTCTTTTTTTTTATAAGTCTAGCCAATGATTTATTGATCTTATTAATTCTTCCAAAAAGCCAACTCATAGTTTCATTGATGTGTTCTACTGTGTTTCTCGTTTCTAATTCATTGATCTCTGCTCTAATCTTAATTATTTCCTTTCTTATGCATGCGTTAGGCTTAATTTGTTGTTGATTCTCCAGTTCTTTGAGGTGTAAAGATACTTTGTGTATTTGGGATTTTTTATTTTTTTGAGTGAGACTTGGTGGCTATATATTTCCCCCTTAGGACCACCTTTACCATATCCCATAGGTTTTGGACTGATGTGTTTTCATTCTCATTGGTTTCCATGAATTTTGTTTAAGTTCTTCTTTGATTTCCAGCATTCTGGGTTTGCACCCCACAGCAACACTCTAAGCCCTCACTTCCAGTTCCAGGCATATTTCTGCCCTTTGTGCTTCTAAAACCACCAGCCACCACCAGTTCACAAGCTTTCCCTCACAGCTCCAGGTTTCAGTCTGGCGGGCTGCCCTAAAGTCCTTTCCCCATGGCTTCTGTTCTGTGAGTCTGTGCCTGGTCCCCAGAGATGGAGACTTTTGTGCTCCAGCAGCACCAGATCCATAGGCTCCCTCCCCCTTCCATTTATCTTTTGTTATCTGCCCACAGAATCATGGCTGCCTGCTTCATACCTCGAAACCAACCTCTGGAGATACTTTGTAGAGATCCAGATATATCTTCTTACATCTCAGGCTGATTTTGTGGGTGTTCAGAGTGGTCTGGTAGATATCCAGCTCAGTTCAGAGGACTGGTTGAAATAGGAACCCCTAGCCCTCCACCATCTTTGTGAATCCCCACCCTGAGGGTAGGGTTTCTAGTACTATGTTGAACAACAATGTTGATAGTGGACATCCCTGTTGTGTTACTGACCTTAGGGGAAAAGATCATGCTTATTCTCCATGTAGAATGATATTTGCTGTGGGCTTTTCATAAGTGGCCTTTATGATATTCAGGTATGTTCCCTCTGTCCCTACACTGTGGAGAGTTTTAGTCCAGAAAGCATGCTGTATTTTGTCAAATGCTTTTTCTGTGTCAATTGGGAGGATGATGTGGTTTTTGTCCTTTGTTTTATTTATGCAGTGTATCTCATTGATTGATTTGCAGATATTGAACCACCCTTGCAGCCCAGGAATAAAACCCATTTGGTCATGGTGAATAACCATTTTAATGTACTATTGTATCCTATTGGCAAGTATCTTGGTGAGAATTTTGGCATCCATGTTCATCAAGGATATTGGCCATAATTCCTATGTTTTTGTGGGGTCTTTTCCTGGTTTGGGGATCAATGTAATGCTGTTCTCATAGAACAAGTTTGGAAGTTTTCCTTCCATTTTTATCTTTTGAAACAGCTTCAGAAAAATAGGTATTGGGACTTTTTAAAATTTTTGGTATAATTCCCCTTGGAAGCCATCCAGACCTGGAATCTTGTTTGTTGGGATGTTTTTGATTACTGCTTCAATTTCATTGCTAGTTATGGGTCTGTTCAGGTTTTATATTTTTTCCTGCTCCTGTTTTGCTAGTTTATACATCTCTAGGAATGCATCCATCTCTTCTGGGTTTCCCAATTCATTGGCATATAATTGTTCATAATATGTTCCTATAATTTTCTGTATTTCTTCAGTGATGGTTGTGATCTCTCCTCTTTCATTTATGGTTTTATTTATTTGGGTCCTTTCACTTTTCTTTTTAATAAGTCTGCCTAGGGGGTTATCAATCTTATTAATTCCTTCAAGGAACCACCTCCTAATTTCGTTGATCTGTTCTACTGTTGTATGTATATGTATATGTTCTACTGTTGTAGGTACATGTATATGTTCTGTTCTTTTTGTTTCTGTTTCTGCTCTAATCCTTGTTATTTTTCTTTTCCTGTTGGGTTTAGTCTTTATTTGCTTTGCTCTTCTTTCTCCTACTTCTTTAAGTGTAGGGTTAAGTTGTGCATTTGATACCTTCTTGTTTCTTGAGAAAGGCTTGTGTTGCTATATACTTCCCTCTTAGGACCACCTTTGTTGCTTCCCAAAGGTTCTGAAAAGTAGCATTTTCATCTTCATTTTTTTCCATGAATTTTTAAAAATTCTTCTTTAATTTCCTGGTTGACCCATTAATTCTTTTTTTTTATTATTTTAATTTATTTTCAGCACAACAGTATTCATTGTTTTTGCACCACACCCAGTGCTCCATGCAATCCACGCCCTCTCCAATACTCACCACCTGGTTCCCCCAACCTCCCACCCCCCGCCCCTTCAAAACCCTCAGATTGTTTTCAGAGTCCATAGTCTCTCATGGTTCACCTCCCCTTCCAATTTCCCTCAACTCCCTTCTCCTCTCCATCTCCCCTTGTCCTCCATGCTATTTGTTATGCTCCACAAATAAGTGAAACCATATGATAATTGACTCTCTCTGCTTGACTTATTTCACTCAGCATAATCTCTTCCAGTCCTGTCCATGTTGCTACAAAAGTTGGGTATTCATCCTTTCTGATGGAGGCATAATACTCCATAGTGTATATGGACCACATCTTCCTTATCCATTCATCTGTTGAAGGGCATCTTGGTTCTTTCCACAGTTTGATGACCATGGCCACTGCTGCTATAAACATTGGGGTACAGATGGCCCTTCTTTTCAGTACATCTGTATCTGTGGGGTAAATACCCAGTAGTGCAATGGCAGGGTCATAGGGAAGCTCCATTCTTAATTTCTTGAGGAATCTCCACACTGTTCTCCAAA
>NW_019154245.1:397899-400909 GCF_002288905.1 Enhydra lutris kenyoni
TGGCCATTGATGCTATGAACACTGGGGTACAGATGGCCCTTCTTTTCACTACATCTGTATCTTTGGGGTAAATACACAGTAGTGCAATGGCAGGGTCATAGGGAAGCTCCATTCTTAATTTCTTGAGGAATCTCCACAATGTTCTCCAAAGTGGCCACACCAACTTGCATTCCCACCAACAGTGTAAGAGGGTTCCCCTTTCTCCACATCCCCTCCAACACATGTTGTTTTCTGTCTTGCTAATTTTGGCCATTGTAAGTGCTGTAAGGTGGTATCTCAATGTAGTTTTAATTTGAATCTCCCTGATGGCTAGTAATGATGAACATTTTTTCATGTGTCTGATCACCATTTGTATGTCTTCATTGGAGAAGTATCTGTTCATATCTTCTGCCCATTTTTGGATATAATTGTCTGTTTTGTGTGTGTTCAGTTTGAGGAGTTCTTTATAAATCCTGGATATCAACCTTTTGTCTGTACTGTCATTTGCAAATATCTTCTCCCATTCCGTGGGTTCCCTCTTTGTTTTGTTGACTGTTTCCTTTGCTGTGCAGAAGCTTTTGATTTTGATGAAGTCCCAAAAGTTCATTTTCGCTTTTGTTTCCTTTGCCTTTGGAGACATATCTTGAAAGAAGTTGCTGTGGCTGATATCGAAGAGGTTACTGCCTATATTCTCCGCTAGGATTCTGATGGATTCCTATCTCACGTTGAGGTCTTTTATCCATTTTGAGTTTATTTTTGTGTATGGTGTAAGAGAATGGTCAAGTTTCATTCTTCTACATGTAGCTGTCCAGTTTTCCCAGCACCATTTATTGAAGAGACTGTCTTTTTTCCACTGTATATTTTTTCCTGTTTTGTTGAAGATTATTTGCCCATAGAGTTGAGGGCCCATATCTTGGCTCTCTACTCTGTTCCACTGGTCTATGTGTTTTTATGCCAGTACCATGCTGTCTTGGTGACCACAGCTTTTGGAGTAAAGCTTGAAATCAGGTAACGTGATGCCCCCAGTTTTATTTTTGTTTTTCAACATTTCCTTAGTGATTCGGGGTCTCTTCTGATTCCATACAAATTTTAGGATTATTTGCTCCAGCTCTTTGAAAAATACCAGTGGAATTTTGATTGGAATTGCATTAAAAGGATAAATTGCTCTAGGCAGTATAGACATTTTAACAATGTTTATTCTTCTGATCCAAGAGCATGGAATGGTCTTCCATCTTTTTGTGTCTTCTTCAATTTCTTTCATGAGTGTTCTGTAATTCCTCGAGTACAGATCTTTTACCTTTTTGGGTAGGTTTATTCTCAGGTATCTTATGGTTCTTGGTGCTATAGTAAATGGAATCAATTCTCTAATTTCCCTTTCTGTATTTTCATTGTTAGTGTATAGGAAAGCCACTGATTTCTGCACATTGACTTTGTATCTTGCCACCTTGCTAAATTGTTGTATGAGTTCTAGTTTGGGGGTGGAGACTTTGGGTTTTCCATATAAAGAACCATGTCATCTGCGAATAGGGAGAGTGTTTGACTTCTTCATTGCCAATTTGGATACCTTTTATTTCTCTTTGTTGTCTGATTGCTGTTGCTAGGACTTCTAATACTATGTTGAACAAGAATGGTGAGAGTGGGCATCCTTGTTGTGTTCCTGATCTCAACAGGAAGGCTGCAAGCTTTTTCCCATTGAGGACAATATTTGCTGTGGATTTTTCATAGATAGATTTTATGAAGTTCAGGAATGTTCCCTCTATCCCTATAATTTGAAGCGTTTTAATCAGGAATGGATGCTGGATTTTTGTCAAATGCCTTTTCTGCATCAATTGAGAGGACCATGTGGTTCTTCTCTCTTCTCTTATTAATTTGTTCTATCACATTGATTGATTTGCAAGTGTTGAACCATCCTTGTAACCCAGGAAAGAATCCCACCTTGTCATGGTGGATAATGTTTTAATGTGTTCTTGGATCCTTTTTGCTAGGATATAGTTGAGAATCGTAGCATCCATATTCATCAGTGATATTGGACTGAAATTCTCCTTTTTGGTAGGGTCTTTGCCTAGTTTGGGTATCAGGGTAATGCTGGCTTCATAGAAAGAGTCTGGCAGTTTTCCTTCTGCTTCAGTTTTTTTGAAACAGCTTCAGGAGAATAGGTGTTATTTCTTCTTTGGAAGTTTGGTAGAATTCCCCAGGGAATCCATCAGGTCCTGGGCTCTTGTTTTTTGGGAGGTTTTTGATCACTTCTTCAATCTCATTACTAGATATTGGTCTATTCAGGTTGTCAATTGCTTCCTGGTTCTATTTTGGGAGTTCATAGTTTTCCAGGAATGCATGCATTTCATCTAAGTTGCTTAGCTTATTGGCATATAACTGTTGATAACTTCTGATGATTGTTTCTACTTCCTTGATGTTAGTTGTGATCTCTCCCTTTTCATTCATAATTTTATTAATTTGGGCTTTCTCTCCTTTCTTTTGGATTTGTGTGGCCAATGGTTTATTGATCTTATTCATAATTTCAAAAAACCAGCTTCTAGTTTCATTGATATGTTCTACTGTATCTCTGGATTCTTTCTCATTGATCTCTGCTCTAATCTTGATGATTTCCCTTCTTATGTGTGGCGTTGGTTTGATTTGTTGTTGATTCTCCAGATCTTTAAGGTGTAGAGACAGCTGGTGTATTCTGGATTTTTCAATTTTTTTGAGGGAGGCTTGGATGGCTATGTATTTCCCCCTTAGGACCGCCTTTGCTGTATCCCATAGGTTTTGCACCAAAGTGTCTTCATTCTCATTGGTTTCCATGAATTGTTTCAGTTCTTCTTTGATCTTCTGGTTGATCCAAGCATTCTTAAGCAAGGTGGCCTTTAGTTTCCAGGTGTTAGAGATCCTTCCGAACTTTTCCTTGTGATTGAGCTCCAGTTTCAAAGCATTGTGATCTGAGAATGTGCAAGGAATAATCTCAGTCTTTTGGTATCGGTTGAGTCCTGATTTGTGACCCAGTATGTGGTCTATTCTTGAGAAGGTTCCATGT
>NW_019154245.1:405909-426266 GCF_002288905.1 Enhydra lutris kenyoni
TGTTGAGTTTGAGGAGTTCTTTATAGATCCTGGATATCAACCTTTTGTCTGTACTGTCATTTGCAAATATCTTCTCCCATTCCGTGGGTTGCCTCTTTGTTTTGTTGACTGTTTCCTTTGCTGTGCAGAAGCTTTTGATTTTGATGAAGTCCCAAAAGTTCATTTTTGCTTTTGTTTCCTTTGCCTTTGGAGACATCTTGAAAGAAGTTGCTGTGGCTGATATCGAAGAGGTTACTGCCTATATTCTCCTCTAGGATTCTGATAGATTCCTGTCTCACATTGAAGTCTTTTATGCATTTTGAGTTTATTTTTGTGTACGGTATAAGAGAATCATCGAGTTTCATTCTTCTACATATAGCTGTCCAGTTTTCCCAGCACCATTTATTGAAGAGACTTTTTTCCACTGTATATTTTTTCCTGTTTTGTCGAAGATTATTTGCCCATAGAGTTGAGGGTCCATATCTGGGCTCTCTACTCTATTCCACTGGTCTATGTGTCTGTTTTTATGCCACTACCATGCGGTCTTGGTGATCACAGCTTTGTAGTAAAGCTTGAAATCAGGTAATGAGATGCCTCCAGTTTTATTTTTGTTTTTCAAGATTTCCTTAGTGATTCGGGGTCTCTTCTGATTCCATACAAATTTTAGGATTATTTGCTCCAGCTTTTTGAAAAATACCAGTGGAATTTTGATCAGAATGGCATTAAAAGTATAGATTGCTCTAGGCAGTATAGACATCTTAACAATGTTTATTCTTCCGATCCAAGAGCATGGAATTGACCCATTCATTCTTTAGTAGGATGCTCTTTAACCTCCATGTGTTCAGATTGCTCTTAATTTCCACTTGTGAATGAGTTCAAGTGTCAAAGTACTGTGTTCTGAAAATATGCAGGGAATAATCCCAATCTAAAAGATCGTGTTCCTCACTCTTTAGTGCACTCTCAAAAAGCAATCACTCTTGTTTCCCTGGTTTCCATCTGCACTCTGGTCACTCAGCTTGTGACCAAGTGTTCTTTTCTTAGGACCGTGACACGTTTCAAATCTCCAAACTTACAGAATCCTGCAGCACACACCCACATTGCTCCTCCCATGGGAGTGAGGGGATCTTGCCAATATTCTGCCTCTTGCTGGGCCTGTGCTAAGAGAATGGTTGCCAGACCATGTTGCAATTCAGTTTATGGCAACACCAAGCTGAAATCCCTCTTCTCAGCTCTGTGTCTGGCTTCCTTGCTCTCATGCTTGGGAACTCTTCTGCCCTCAGCCCCCCCAGTTCTTTCTGTGACCCCAGGAATCCTGAGACCACACATTCCCACCTAGTTTCTGTCCTGCTTTGACACCTGAGCACCTTTCAGGCAGGGACATCCTGCACCAGAGCAGACTTCAAAAAGTCCTGATTTTGTGCTGTGCTGCTATTTCACTTTCTGGTAGCCAGTTTATGGAGACTTCCTCCCCCCATCTTTATCTTGCAGTATTTTGCTTCAGATTCACTTCTCTGCACCTCCTATCTTGCAAAATTGGTTACTTTTGCATTTATAAAATTAAAGAAATTCTTTTCTTAGGTGTTCAGAATGATTTGATAGCTATCTACCTGAATTCCAGGGACCAGATGAAACAAGAGTCCCCCACTCTGCCATATTCCTCCTACCATGCATATTACTCTTTTCAACATGCCACAAAGGGCCCTTTTGGAAGTTATCTTGGCAATACTTTATGATCTCCTTTCTCTATTAAAGTAGTCAGGAATTTACATTTAGGTCCATGTTTTATCTCAAAAATTTTCATGTCATTTTCAGGTATAAAATGGCACTAAAATCAGAGAAAAGAGATTTGATATGGCCCTTTTTTGCATTCTAAATATCTAATAACTAATTAATTTTGTATTTTAACCTTAATGCTTCTCAAAATCCTTAAACTTTGGACATTTGTTCAAGTTGTGACTCATCCATTCCTCGCCCACCCCCATTTTATACTTACTTAAGAGCAAGACAATTTTTTTGTTAGAAAGTCACTAGCACCATCTACTGTTTGGATTTGGAACTATCTTTAAATATTTAAAATTTTTGTTCCAAAAATATACGCAAGGAGAAAAAAATAACAGTTTCAATATAATTGCTAGAGATTTGGAATTTATAATGATTGAAAGTGATTTGCAATTTAGGATAGACAATTTTAATAGAATAGAAATAATATTCAAATAGAACGGAAAAATTTAAGTAGTAAGTGGAGTATAAGGTTTGGGGTCTGGGTTCATCAACACACACACACACACACACACACACACACACACACACACACAAGAAAACTTTTATTTGGATATAAGGGGTTACACACAAATAAACCACTAATAAAATTTATTATTTGAGGGGATCCAAAGGAAAAGGATAAAATCATATTAACCAAAACCATGTGTATGTAGTTTTCTGAAATGGTTTAAAGGTTCTGGGATTTCATGGCTCAGTAAAAATGTTTTTTTTTTTTTTGTGGTTTTTTTTGTTATGTTTTGTTTTTTAGTTATACTAATCAACATAAGGTTGTCAACTTTTAACTTTTCTTATTAAGATCATTATAATTATAATTGACTATTATTATCATATCATGCATATAATAAGTGATAGAATTTTAAAATAAAAACAGCCCACTTAAAAGTGTAATATGGTAGCATTAGGAAATTCTCTGAATATTGCCCTTATTTTTCTCATTTTGTTGGACTGGCACTGGTCAAATAATAAACTTCTATTTGGAAGCAACCATTATATGGCATCCCAGACAAATATCAAATAATAAATTGCAAGAAGAGAAAAGAGTTAGGCTATATTTTACAGACATTGTAAGAGAACTTTCACACTCTAATATTGGGAAGAGTGATTACTTTCCTTTCATGATATTTTCCCCCCTGGCACTTAGGAAGTTTATCATTAAACAGATCTAGAAGTACATAATAAAAATAAATGTTAAAGAATCAATAAAATTAAAATGCAGCAAGTTGAATAGAAGAAAATATTTGCAAATCATATATCGGATAAGGGGTTAATATCCAAAATATATTTAAAAACTCATACAACCCCGAACAGCAAAAATATAAAAAATGTATAATTTAAAAATGGGCAGAGGATCCGAATACACACTTTTCCAAAGAAGACATTCAGGTGACCAACAGGTACATGAAGATGCTCAACATCACTAATCATCAGGGAAATGAAAATCAAAACCACAATGACATATCATTTCACACCTGTTTGAATGGCTATTACCAAAATGACAAGAAATAACAAGCATTGGTAAGGATGGAGAAGAGGGAATCCTTGTTCATTGTTGGTAGGAAGGTAAATTGGTGAAGCCACTATAGAAAACAATGTGAAGGTTCCTCAAAAAGATTTTTAAAAATCATAAAAGTATAATGTGAGGAACATGTGACTCCTCCTTTCACTTGAACACCTACAGGCCATTGTAGGGTTATTTACTGGCTTAATTTTCAATATTGTTGTATCTTAGTGAATAGGGAAGCCTAAGATGAGGGAGGAAGATGAAGGAATGGCCAGTCAGTAAAACAGAACACACACACAACCTTTTTATTATTATTATTATTACAGTTGACACACAATGTTATATTAGTTACAGGTGTACAACATATGATTTAACAAGTTTATACATTATACTATGCTCACCATAAGTGTAGCTACACTTCATCCCCATGTTGCTATTACAATATCATTTATTTACTGTGTTCCCTATTCTGTGCCTTTTATTCCCATGACTTATTTATTCCATAACTGGAAACCTATATTTCACTACTCCCCTTCACCTGTTTTACCCTTAGGCCATATCCCCTCCCCTTTGGAAATGATCAGTTTGCTCTATTTATAAGTCTGATTTTGCTTTTCGTGTGTTCATTTTTTGAATTTTTGTTTCCACTTATGAGTGAAATCATATTGAATTTGTTTTCTCAGTCTTATATCACTTAGCATAATACCCTCTAGGGCTATCCATGCTATCTCAAGTGGCACAATCTTGTCCCTTTTATGGCTGTGTAATATCTCATTCTATGTATATACCATTTCTTCCTCATTAATTTGTCTATTGTTGGATACTTGGGTTTCTTCCATTTCTTGGATATTCTAAATAATGTTGCAATAAAACAGAGGTCCATATATCTTTTTAAATTAGAGTTTTCATTTTCTTTGGGTACATACACAATAGTAGAATCATTGGTTTATATGGTATTTCTATTTTAAATTCTTGGAGGAACCTTCCTACTGTTTTCCACAGTGACTATAGCAGTTTACATTGGTACTAATGTAAACTGGTAAGTGTAAGAGTGTTCCTTTTTCTCCTCATTTTTACTGACATTTGCTACTTCTTTTCTTTTTGATTTTAGCAATTTTAACAGGTGCAAGGTGATACCTCATTGTAGTTTTTATTTGCATTTTCCTGATGATTAGTTATGTTGGTTATCTTTTCATGAGAAGACAATATTATGTTTGCTGTTTTATATGGGTGCAGTTTATAGAGCCCCAAAACAATTACAGTAGTAATAACAAAGATCACAGACCATGTATCACCATAACACATACAATAATAACAAAAATGTCTGAAATGTTAAGAGAATTACCAAAATGTGAAAAAAGACATGAAATGAGCAAATGTCTCTGGAAAAATTTTGTTGATAGACTTGCTCAACACAAGGTTGCACAAACCTCCAATTTGTAAAAATAAATAAAGAAAGAAAGAAAGAAAAGAAAAAAGCAATATCTTCAAAGTGCAATCTTCAAAGTGCAACAAAGTGAAGCACAATAAATCAATGCATGTCTGTACCTAGAATAGTCAAACTCACAGAGACAGAAAGTAAAATGGTGGTTTCCAGGGACCAGAGGTAAGGTGATATAGGATAATTGTTTAATGGGTATAGAATTTCAGTAAAGAGAGATGAAAAATTTCTGGAGATTGATTTTGATGATGACTTCACAACAATGTTAATGTATTCAATGTCACTTAAATATATATTTTAAAATGGTGAAGAAATTGTAAACAAACTCCCTTGATGATTCTGAAACAAACAGGTAGTTTAGGAATCACTGTTCTAAAGGTATCCCTCTCAAACCCCTTCTGCTTAGAAACTTAAGTGCAGAGTGAGAGTGTTAGTAGTGGGATGTGAAAGAAAGACCTCTTTGCCACCAAAGACTCAAAGAAATGTCTTCTGTCAGAGCCACTGGGTGTCCTAAAGGTCGTTGATGAAGAGGCTATCTCAACTGGAATGAAAAATGACATTTGATGTTCTGCCACAGTGGTCAGACCTGACAGATGCCATTTTGGATTTCATTATGAAAGCCATTTGCTATTTCCAACTCTATGTTTCCTGGTTTTGGCCTGAAGCATTCTCTGAAAAGGTAGTGTATGGCTTGGGTCCAGAATTGTCTACTAACAATTTTGAAATCCAAACAGTGATCTCTCTGCCAATAGCAAAGTATTTTCACTAATGTTAAATACCCTCCCATTTAAATTACTGCCTAACTTATATAAACTAGAAAAGCTTTTAACTCTAATCAGCAAATTTTTCAACAAATGTGTTGGCAAAGACCTAACACAAGATAAAACACTGTGAAGACAAGATTTGTTTTTGTTTTTGTTTAAATTAAATCACTGCCTAGAGCATTCTAATTTAAATAATCCATCAAGTTTAGCTAGCATGAAGAACTATCTTTAGGCAGAACTATAGTCATGAATGCAATTTTATTTCACCTCATCTCTTTTTCTGTTTTTTTTTTCTTCTTTTTGAGTACTCCAACCCCAGCTGTTTCATTAGTACCTACTATTTAGAATGTCTTTAAGTTTCATAACATTGTGGTTGAAAAATATACCATTTTTAAAATTTTTCATTTTATTTTATTAATTTTTTATTTGTTAAGCCTTGCTTTGTGATCCAGTATGAGAACTATGCTGGAGAATGTTCCATGTACACTCAAACAGAATGTGTATTCTGATGTTTTAAGATGAAATGTTCTGAGTATATCTGTTAAGTCTGTCTGGTCCAGTGTGTCATTCAAAGCCTTTGTTTCCTTTTTGATTTTCTGCTTAGATGATCTGTCCATTGATCTAAGTGGGATATTGAAGTCCCCTATTATTGTATTGGTATGAGTGAGTTTCTTTATGCTACTAATTGATTTATATATTTGGGTGTTCCCAGGTAGGGAGCATAAATATTTACAATTGCTACAGCTTCTTGAGAACCATATCATTTATAATGATATGGTTCCCTTCTTCTTCCTTGTCACAGTCTTTGGTTTAAAATTTAGTTTATCTAATATTAATTATGTTTACTTCAACTCCCTCTTGATGTCCATTAACATGATAAATGGTTCTCCATCCCCTCACCTTCCATCTGCAGTTGTCTTTAGGTCTAAAATGAGTCACTTGTAGGCATTATATAGATGGTCTTGTTTTTTAATCCATTCTGATACCCTATGTCTTTTCATTGGAGCACTTAGTTCATTTACATTCTGAGAGATTATTGATAGATATGAATTTAGTCTCATTGTATTACCCATTAAGTTGTTTCTGGATATTTTCTCTTTCCTTTCTAGCATTTGTTGCATTTGGTCTTTCTTTCCTATTCAAACAGTCCCCTTTAATATATCTTGCAGGGCTGGTTAGTGGTCATGACCTCCTTTAGTTTTTGTCTGTCTGGGCGACTGCTTGTTTCTCCTTCTATTCTCAATGACAGCCTTGCTGGATAAAGTATTCTTGGCTGCATATTTTTTCCCACTCAGCACATTGAATATATCATGCCACTTTCTTTTAGCCTTCTAAGTTTCTGTGGAGAGATCTGCTGCTAATCTGATTTTTTTTTTCCTGCTAATCTAATCTTATAAGTTAGGGATTTCTTTTCTCTTGCTGCTTTTAAGATTTTTTTTAAAACATTTTCTTGGTGATTCGGGAGTCTTTTCTGGTTCCATACAAATTTTAAGATTGTTTGTTCCAGCACTTTGAAAAATGCCAATGGTATTTTGATTGGGATGGTGTTGAAAGTATAAATTGCTCTGGGCAGCACAGACATTTTAACACTGTTTATTCTTCTGACCCATGGGCATAGAATGTTTTTCCATCTTTTTGTGTCTTCATTTTCTTTCATGAGTGTTCTGTAGTTCCTCAGGTATGGATCTTTTACCTGTTTGGTTACAGCCGAGATGCCCTTCAACAGACAAATGGATAAAGAAGATGTGGTCCATATATACAATGGAATCAGAAAGGATGAATACCCAACTTTTGCATCAACATGGATGGGACTGGAGGAGATTATGCTGAGTGCAATAAGTCAAGCAGAGAAAGTCAATTATCATATGGTTTCACTTACTTGTGGAAGATAAGGAATAACATAGAGGACATTAGGAGAAGGAAAGGAAAAGTGAATGGGTGGAAATGGAAGGGGGAGATGAACCAGGAGAAACTGTGGACTCTGAGAAACAAACTGAGGGTTTTAGAGGGGAGGGGAGTGGGGGGATGATTGAACCTGGTGGTGAGTATTAAGGAGGGCATGTATTGCATGGAGCACTGGGTGTTATATGTAAACAATTAATCTTGGAACACTACATCAAAAACTAATGATGTACTGTATGGTGACTAATATAACAAAATAAAAAAAAACTGGACAAAAGTTAAATGTTTAATAATCAGGATTTGGATGAACTCATTATGGTAATCCACATAATAGAACACTATGTAATAGCTCAAAATGATATAAAACATACATGAACTGTTTTGAGAAAAGCAAGTTACAAAATATGTGCATATACTTGGGCATATGAATAAGAAAATGTCTTGAATATATATCTACATGTTAATAATATTTATCTCTCTGTAGTAGGATTAAAGATGATTTAACATTTTAAAAATATTTTTTTTATCTTTGTATTTTGCTGATTTCACTACTATATGTCTTTGTGTTAGCCTGCTTTTGATGATATTAATGAGAGTTCTCTGTGCGTATTGGATTTGTATGTCTGTTTCCTTGCTCAGATTAGTGAAGTTTTCAGCTATAATTTCCTCAAATATACCTTCTGCCCTCTTATCCCTTTCTTCTTGTTCTGGGACTCCTATGATGTGAATGTTATTACTTTTGATGGAGTCCACTGAGTTTCCTAAGTCTACATTCATGATCCATTATTTTTCTTCCCCTCTTCTTTTCAGCTTCATTATTTTCCAAAATTTTATCTTCTATATCATCTATCCATTCCTCTGCTTCTTCCATTCTTGTGCTCATTACAGCTAGTCATTTTTTGCATCTTGGTTATAGCATTTTATTTTGGCCTGACTACTTTTTAGGCCTTTTATCTCTGTGGTAAGGGACTTCCTGGTGTCTTCTATGCTTTTCTCAAGCCAAGCTAGTATTCTTATAATTGTTGCTTTAAATTCTGGATCAGGCATATTACTTATATGTGTTAGATTAGATCCCTGGCCATGACCTTTCCTTGTTCTTTCTTTTGGGATGAATTCTTCCATCTTGACATTTTGTCTAGGTCTCTGTCTCCTCTGTGTTAGGAAAGCCTGTTGTGTTTCCTGCTCTTGAGAGTAATGGTTTTATTAAGAAGAGGTCATATACTGTCTAGGGCCTGACACTTCAGGAAGTGTCTCTGGTGTGTGCTATGTGCCCTCTTCTGCTGTGTTTTGGTTGCTCTTTCCCTTAAATGTGTTCTCTGCAGTTTCTCCTTGTCTGTAGTGGGGAGTGTTTGGGCCTTGCCCAGTGTGTAGCAAGTTTTAACTAGGTATACTTTGGTCTGTTTGTTAAAAGAGGCCATATCTTATTTCCACTAGAGCTAAAGATTTGTAACACTCCACAGTCAGTAGATGGTGTGTGCATGGGAGTTGTGCTGGTCTTCTGGGATAGGGCCCCTTTGCTGCTCTTGCTGCTAAGCATGTTTTCCCTAATAAAAAATCACCTGAAGATCATTGCAGGGGAGGGTGTTGTAAGGGGCTCAAGCCTCTCCAGTGTGGGTGCTGAACTGCTCATTGAAATCCCTCCATGTTGATGGGTATGGGATAAAAATAGACATCACCCAACTATCTTTCCTGAAGAGGGGGGTTCACACTGCTACTGTACTTGAAGGCCCTCAATCTCCTCTCATGTTTCCCAGGCATCCCTCATATCCCTGCCTTCACCCTGTCTGTGTCCGGGCCATATGCCCCCGGCAGCACAGTACTCCTATGTTTTATATCAGGCTCGCCAGATGAGTTTCAAAACTCCAGATTTTAGGGACATGAAGCAGACTTGTGCTAGTCCTCTGGGATAAGGTCTTTCTGCACTGGGGTTGGTCCCAGTTTGTCCCAGAAGGGCAGTAGCATGAATGCACAGATATTCAGAGTTTATAGTAAAGGGCAGAAAAAAGCTGGTCTTAAGGTTAGCTTCCCTCAGCCCCTATGCTAATGAGCAGAGCAATGCAATGGTGTCTGCTAGCCCTTTTGTCCCTTGAGAGGCAATGCTTCCCTCCCAAATGCACTCCAAGGGGAGAACTCTTTCTTCCGGTTCAACCCATGGAATCTTCAGACCACATTTTCATTCTTGGGCCTCTGCTCTTCTCCACAGGAGCATCGCTATGCCTTCCAGGTGCCATACCAGCCATGGCACGGATTTCTAAAACTTCAGTCTTTGAGCTCTGCTGCTTATGAAAACTCATGATGATCAGCCCCTATCATTTTGCCAATCAATAGTTTGGAGGAACTGTTTTTCTTGTGCAATACCCTGTGCACTGCTGTCTGTCTCTCTCTCCTTCCCTCTCTTTCTCTCTCTCTCTCTGTCTTTCTGTATCTCTCTCTCTGTGTGTGTGTGTGTCTTCTCTCCATGATCAGGGGTCCATCCCCTCCATAGAACCCATAATTATTTTCTCCCACAAATCATGTTTCCACACTTCCTACCTCCCAGAATGTCATCTCTATTCTCCCTCTAGTTATGCAATTTGTTCTCTTGGTCCTCATATTGATTTCTTGTATGTACAGAATGATATGGTATTACTTTAGCTGTGTTCAAGGAATGAGGTAAGCATAGGGGCTCTCTGCTCCTCTGCCATCTTAACTCATCCCCTCAGTTTTTTATTTTAATTCCAGTTAGTTAACATATAGTGTAATATTGGTTTTGGATATACAATCCAATGATTCAACACTTCCATACATCAACCTGTACTCATTAAAAGTGCATTCCTTAACCCCTATCACCTATTTAACCCATCCCTGCTCCCAGACTCCCTGCTGATAACCATCAGTTTGTTCACTATAGTCAAGAATCTGTTTCTTGGTTTGCTCTCTCACTCTTTTTCTTTTCCATTTGCTTGTTTTGTTTCTTAAATTCCTCATGAGTGAAGTCGTATCAAGTTTTTCACTCTCTGACTGACTGACTTCGTTTAACATAATCTTCTCTATCTCCTTCTGTGCCTTTGCAAATGGAAATATTTCATTCTTTTTGTGGCTGAATAATAACCCATCATATATATGCCACATCTTTCTTACCCATTCATCAGTTGATGGACATTTGGGTTGTTTCCATAATTTGGCTACTGTAGATAATGCTGTTATATGTCTCTAAGTGCATGTGTCCTTTTGAATTAGTATTTTTGTATTCATTGGGTAAATGCCTAATAGTACAATTGATGGATCTGAGGACACTTTTATTTTTAGCTTTCTGAGGAACCTCCATACTGTTTTCCACAGTGACTATAACAGGTCACATTCCATCAGCAGTGCAAGAGGTTTCTTCTTTCTCCACATCCCCACTGACACTTGCTTTTTCTTGTATTCTTGATTTTAGGCATTCTAACTTGTATGAGGTGATATCCCATTGTAGTTTTATTTTTCATTTCCCCCACGGTGAGTGATTATAAGCATACTGTCTTGTTTCTGTTGGTCATCTGTATGTATTTGGAGAAATGTATGTTTAAGTTTTCTGCCCATTTTTAATCAGATTATTTCTTCTTCTTCTTCTTCTTCTTCTTCTTCTTCTTCTTCTTCTTCTTCTTCTTCTTCTTTTTGCATTGGACTATGTAATTTCTTTATATATTTTGGATACTAACACTTCATTGGATATGTCATTTGCAAATATCTTCTCCCATTCAGTAGGTTGCCTTTTAGAACTTTTTGCTGTGATGTAGTACCAATAGTTTATGCTTTTCTTTCCCTTGCCTCTGACCAATGTCAAAGGAGGTAACTGTCTGTGTTCTGTTATATGGTTTTTATGGTTTCAGATCTCACATAAAGATCTTTCATCCATTTTGAATTCATTTTTCTGTATAGTGTAAAAAAGTGGTCCAGTCTCATTATTTTGCATGTGGCTATCCAGTTTTCCCAACACCATTTGTTGAAGAGATTGTATTTTTTCCATTGGATATTCTTTACTGATTTGTTGAAGATTAGTTGACCATACAGTTGTGAGTTCATTTCCGGATTTTCTATTCTGTTCTAATGATCCATGTGTCTACTTTGGTACCAGTACCATACTGTTTTGATCAAAAGAACTTTGTAATGTAACTTAAAGTATGGAGTTATGATATCTCCACATTTGCTTTTTGCTTTTGTTTTTCAACATTGCTTTGGATATTTGAGGTCTTTTGTGGTTTCATAAAAATTTTAGAATTTTTTTGTTTTAATCCTTTGAATAATATTCTCAATGGGGAAAAACTGACAGCCTTCTTATTGAGATCAGGAAAACAACAAGGATGCTCACTCTTGCCACTGTGGTTCAATATAGTAGTAGAAGTCCTAGCAACAACAATCAGACAGCAAAAAGAAATAAAATGTATTCAAATTGACAAAGAAGAAGTCAAATTCTCTCTCTTCACAGATATGATACTTTATATGGGAAACCCAAAAGACTCCACCCCCAACCTACTAGAACTCATAGAGTAATTCAGTAATGTGGCAGGATACAAAATCTATACACAGAAATCAGTTGCTTTCTGTGAAAATATAGAAATATAGAAAGGGAAATTAGAGAATATATTCCATTTGCCATAGCACCAAGAACCATAAGATATCTTGGAATAAACCTAGCCAAAGAAGTAAAGATATGTACTCAAGAAACTACAGAACACTCATGAAAGAAATTGAAGAATATACAAAAATATGGAAAAGCATTCCATGCTTGTGGATCAGAAGAATAAACATTGTTAAAATGTCTATACTGTCCAGAGCAATCTATACTTTCAATGCTATCCCAATCAAAATTCCACTGGAATTTTTCAAAGTGCTGGAACAAACAATCCTAAAATTTGTATGGAACCAGAAAAGACCCCAAATCACTAAGGAAATGATAAAAAGAAAAACAAAGCTGGAGGCATCATATTGCCTGATTTCCAGCTTTACTCCAAAGCTGTGATCACCAAGAGAACATGGTACTGGCACAAAAACAGGCACAGAGACCAGTGGAACAGAGTAGAGAGTCCAGATATGGACCCTCAACTCTATGGTCAAATAATCTTCGACAATGCAGGAAAAACTATCCAATGGAAAAGACAGTCTTGTCAATAAATGGTGCTGGGAAAATTGGACAGCTATGTATAGAAGAATGAAACTCTACCATTTTCTCACACTATATACAAAGATAAACTAGAAATGGATGAATGGCCTCAATGTAAGGCAGGGATCCATCAAAATCCTAGAGGAGAACATAGGCAGTAACCTCTTTGACATTGGCTACAACAACTTCTTCCAAGACACATCTCCAAAGGTAATGAAAACAAAAGCAAAAGTGAACTTTTGGGGCTTCATCAAGATAAAAAGCTTCTGCACAGCAAAGGAAATAGTCAACAACAACAAAAAAAGGCAACCCACCGAATGGGAGAAGATATTTGCAAATTACATTAGAGATAAAGGGCTGGTATCCAAGGTTTATAAAGAACTTCTCAAACTCAACACCCAAAAAAACAAATAATCAAGTCAAAAAATGTGCAGAAGGCATGAACAGACACTTCTCCAAAGAAGACATACAAGTGGCTAACAGACACATGAAAAAATATTCATCATCATTAGCCATCAGGGAGATTCAAATCAAAATCATTGAGATACCACCTTACACCAGTTAGAATGGCCAAAATTGACAAGACAGGAAACAACATGTATTGGAAAGGATGTGGAGAATGGGGAACCCTCTTACACTGTTGGTGCAGCCACTTTGGAAAACAGTGTGGAGATTTCTTAAGAAATTAAATATAGAGCTACCCTATGACCCCGCAATTGCACTATGGGGTATTTACCCCAAAGATACAGATGTAGTGAAAAGAAGGGTCATCTGTACTCCAATGTTCATAGCAGCAATGGTCACAGTCGCCAATCTGTGGAAAGAACCAAGATGCCCTTCAATGGATGAATGGATAAAGAAGATGTGGTCCACACATACTATGGAGTATTATGCCCCCATCGGAAAGGATGAATACCGAACTTTTGTATCAACAAGGATGGGAATGGAGGAGATTATGCTAAGTGAAATAAGTCAAGCAGAGAGAGTCAATTATCATATGGTTTCATTTATTTGTGGAACATAAGGAATAACACGGAGGACCTTGGGAGATGGAGAGAAGTGAGATGGGGGAAATTGGAGAGGGAGACGAACCATGGGAGACTGTGGACTCAGAAACAAATTGAGGGTTTTGGAGGGGAGGGATGGGGGGTTGGGTGAGCCTGGTGGTGGGTATTAGGGAGAGCATATATTGCATGGAGCACTGGGTGTGGTACATAAACAATGAATTCTGGGGCATGTAATTAGTTCCTCAGAGTCCACAGTCTCATGGTTCATCTGCCCCTCCAATTTCCCCCACTTTTAATATATCTTGCAGGACTGGTTTATTGGTCACAAACTCCTGTAGTTTTTGTTTGTCAGGGAAACTCTTTATCTCTCCTTCTATTCTGAATTATAGCCTTTTGGATACAGTATTCTTGTATACAGATTATTCCCATTTAACACTTTGAATAAATCATGCCACTTCCTTTTAGTGTTCCAGGTTTCTGTTGTGAAATTTCCAGCTAGACTTATGGGTTTTCTCTTCTAAGTTACTGCCTTCTTTTTCTCTTGCTGCCTTCAAGATTTGTTTCTTTATTAGTATATTTTGCAAATTTAATTACAATATATCTTGGTGTTGGCCTGTGATGCTGATTTTGATGGGTGTTCATTTTGCTTCCTGTACATGGATGTCTGTTTCCTTTCCCAGATCAAGGAAGTTTTCAACTATTATTTTGTCAAATAAATTTTCTGCCCCCTTTTCTTTCTCTTCTTCTTCTGGGACTTGTATAATATGAACGTTATTATGTGTGATGGAGTCACTGATTTCCCTCAGTTTATTCTCAATTTGCATAATTCTTTTCTTTCTTTTGTTCAGTTTCTATTACTTTGTCTTGTAGCTCATTAATTCCTTCCTCTGTTGCTCATTGCATCAAGACAGCTGTTCATTACTTCAAGCTTGTTTCCAATTTTGTTTGTTGCACTCATCATCCTTGATTGATTTTTTTAACCCTTTTATCTCTGTGTTTTAGGTCTCATTGGTGTCTTCTATTCTTTTCTTAAGCCCAGTGAGTATCCTTATTATTGTTGCTTTAAATTCTCCATCAGTCATGATAGTTATATCTCTCATTTAGTTATCTGGCCTTGGCCTTATTTTATTATTTCATTTGAGATAAATTCCTCTTGGCATTTTATCTAAGTCTCTGCCTTCTACTACGTGTTAATAAATCCAGTTTTGTCTCTTGCTCCTGAAACTAATGATCTTGTGAAGAAATAATCATGTAATTCCCAGGGCCTGGTGTTTCAGCTTGTATCTCTAGTATGTCCTGCATGCACTCTGCTATGTGTTCTGGATTCTCTATCCTTCAGGCCAGTCATCTGCAGAGGCTCCTTTTCTACTTTTCTGGGCAGTGTTTGGTACCTGGACTGAAAGTGGTGATTTTTAACTATGTGTCCTTTAGTCTGCTTGTGAAATGAGACCTTTAACCACCTCTACTGGAACTAAGGCCCTGAAAATCTTTCTGGTCAGAAGACATGGTATGGGTAGGGTTTTCTGCTGATCTTTTGGAGAAAAAGCCCCCCTTGCTGGGACTGAGGCACCTAACTGGGATGGGCATTTCCATTGGAGTATAGCAGGGTGGGGCTTGTTGTATTGAAATTATGCAGTGTTGAATCTGTATTGTTTCCTACAAGTGCCTCTGTGTTTATGCTGAAGGGTGTAGAAGGGAAAAGGCACTGCTAGCTCATTTTTCCTGGAGAGGTGTCTCCTTCAAAGATACCTCTCATGGACATGCTTCAAGAAGAGTGGATAATCTCTCCATTCTGTGACCTAGGCCTTCTTCAGATCATTGTTTCTGTGCTCTTTGCCTCCATGATTTTACCTACCTTCTCTCCAGGAGCAGTGCAGCACTTTCCAGGCTCAATGCCAGCCAAGCCCCACTGACTGTCAAAATTCCAGGCTTTAAGCCCCAATGGTTGCAAGAACTCACAAAAGTTCGACCCTCTTGTTTTTCAAGCCAATTGCTTTGGTGAACCATTCTTCTTGTGCATCCCCCTATGTGCCTCTCTCTCTCTCTCTTTTCCTTATTCATGACCATTGCTCCATCCCATCCTCAGTAGCCATGATCCATGCCTCCCCTAAACTATATCTCCACACTCTTTGCCTTCTTTGAAGTGGCCTCTTCTCTCCCTTTAGTTGCGGGATTTGTTCTGTCAGTCTTCAGGTCTTTCCGTGGTGCTTAGGATGATTTGATACCTATCTAGCTGTGTTTGTGGGATGAGGCAAACCTAAGGTCCTCCTACTCCACCAGTATCCTCCTACTCCTGAAATTGCATTCTTAATTATCTTTCAAATAGTCCTTTATTAGTGTAAATGAACATACTGGTGTTTATATATTGAATCTGTACCCAACATCTTTGGTGAATTCATTCATTATTTTGGTGGAATCTTTATGGTTTTTTCCATCAGAAAACCCTGTCATCTGAAAACAGGTAATTTCTTAATCTTACTTTCTGATCTGGATGATTTTCATTTCTTTTTCATGCCTACTCGCTGTGGTTAAGACTTGCATTACTATATTAAATAAGAGTGGTAAGAGTGTTCATCCTTGTCTTGTATATGATTTTAGAAGAAAAGCTTTTAAATTTTCACTGTTGTGTATGATGGTATCTGAGACCTTGTCATATAGAACCTTATTATATTAAGGTACACTCCTAAACCAATTTGTTGAGCATTTTTATCAGCAAAGGTTGTGGATTCTGTCAAATGCTTTTTATGCATTTATTGATAAGAGATGTATCACATTTACTGATTTGCATAAAGAGCCTTTCTTGCATCCCAGGGATAAATCCCATTTGATCATGGTGTATGATTCTTTTCATGCACTCTTCAATTCAGTTTGCCAGCATTTTGTTGAGAATTTTTTCATCTGTATTCAACATGTCCTTTTCTGGCTTCAGTATTCTGGCTTCAGGTAATACTGGCCTCATAAAATGAGTTTGGAAGTTTTCCTTCATCTTCAGTGTTCTAGAAAAATTTAAGAAGTATTGTTATTAATTCTTTTTTATATGCTAGGTAGAATCTACCATTGACTCTATCTGGTCTCAAGCTTTTATTTCTAAGGAGATTTTTTTAATATTAATTAAAATTTAATTAAACATTCCAATTCAAATCAGATTAAAAATTGAGAAGCAAAGAGAAAGGGGACTGGGCTTGTGAGTAAACATAAAACACTTTGAAATTATAGTTGACCCTTGAACAATACATATTTGGAAATGTGTAGGTGCACTTACATGCATATTGTTTTCAGTAAGTATACATACAGTAGTAAAAATGTATTTTTGCCTCCTTGTGATTTTAATAACATTTTCTTTTCTCTAGATTACTTTATTGTAAGAATAGAGTATGGAATACATACAACACAAAAAATGTGTGTTAGTCAAATGCTTATGTTTTGAGTGAGGCTTCTGGTCAACAATAGTCTATTAGTAGTTAATTTGGGGGGAGTCAAAAATTATACATGGATTTTTTACTGTATACAGGGTCAGTGTCCCACCCCCATGTCTGTTCAAGAGTCAACTATATATACAACATAAAGCAGAATGGTCTCAAGTCCGTTGACATGTTTGGTATTTGATCCTTCTGATCAAATATATTGTCAAGTATTTGCCTTATTTGTATTTCAATCGACTTTTAATACTTAGAATTCTTTTTAATTTAATTTCCAGTTAGTTAACATACAGTGTAATATTAGTTTCATGTGTACAATATAGTGATTCTACACTTCCATACAACACCTGGTTCTCATCACAAGTTCACTCCTGTAAGGAGATTTTTGGTTATTGGTTCTCCTTCCCTGTTAAAAGTCTTTTCAGATTTTCTATTACTTCATGAGTCATTCTAATATTCTAATATCAAGACAAAATTCTTGATAAGTTGTATCTTACTAAGATTCTTCCATGTCTTCTCACTTATCTAATTTGCGGGTGTATAATTGTTCATTGTAGATTTTATGATTTTTTGTATTACTGTGAAATAAGTTGAAATGTCTTCTTTTTCATTTGTAATTTTATTTGAATATTTTTGTAATTAGTCTTGTTAAAGATTAACAAATTTTGTTTATCCTTTGAAAAACCAATTCGTAGTTTCATTGATCTTTTATATTGTCCTTCCGGTGTCTGCTTCATTTATTTCTGCTCTTATATTTATTATTCCTCTCCCTCTGCTGACTTTGGAGTTAGTTTGTTCTTCTTTTTTCTAGTTTATTGAGGTGAAAGGTAAGGTTATTGATTTTAAATCTTCCTTTTATCATAATGTAGGAATTTATCACTACAAAATTATTTTAACTTCATCCCATAAATTTTGGCAGTTGTTTTCATTTTCATTTATCTAAGATTTTTTTTTATCTGTCTTTCAATTTTTTCCCCCCTTTGGCTTATTGGTTATTAAGGAATGTGTTAATTTCTACATACCTGTGAATTTCCCAGCTTTCTTTCATTTATTGATTCGTGGTTTCATACCATTGTGCTCAGAAAACATACTGGATATAATTTTAATCTTCCTAAATTCTTTAAGATTTATTTTGTGACCTAAACTATGATTTATCTTTAAGAATGTCCCATTTGCCTTTGTAAAGAAAGTGTATCCAGCTGCTGTTGTATAAAATGATCTATATATATCTTTTGGATCCATTTGGCCTAAAATGTAGTCCAAGTCCAATGTTTCTTATTTATTTTCTGTCTTGATGATATATCCATTATTGAAAGTAGTGTATTGAGGTTCTTCTCCATTATCATATTGCTGTCTATTTTTCCCTTCAGATCTGTTTACTATATTTAGATGCTCGTATGTTTGATGCACATATATTAACAATTGGTTCATCCTCTTCATGAATTGACCCCTTTGTTGTTATATAATGATCTCTTTGCCTTTCATTCCAACTTCAGAGATAAAGTCCATTTTGTATCATACAAGTATAGGTGCCTCTGCTCTCTCCTTTAGTTTCATTTTAGTTTCCATTTCCATTCCTTCCACTTTCAATGAGAGTCCTTAAATCTTATTGGAATCTCTTCTATGCAGCATATAGTTGGATCTTGCTTTTTTAGTTAACCATTTTAAGTCACTTAATTGGAGAATTTAAACCATTTATACATAGAGTATTATTGCTAGGTGAGGAATTTCTATTGCCATTTTGTTCATTTCTCTCTCATTGTTTTGTATTTCCTTTGTTCCTTTTTTTTAACTCTTACTGGCTTTCTTTGTAAATTGATAAAAATTTTTGCAGTGGTATGCTTTGGTCTTTCTCTCATTATCATTTGCATATGTATGATGGTTTACCTTTGCAATTACTGTGAGGTTTTCATAGTATATGTTACAGTTAAAAGTCTTTTTCAGGCTGATAATAATTTAATTTAATTGCATAAAAAAGCTATATACCTTTGATTGACTCTTCCTAGATTTTTATGTTGTCTATGGGAAAATTTACAACTTTTTATACTGTATAACCATTAAGAAAATATTGTAGCTCTACCTAATCTTAATACTTTTGTCTTTTAAGTTATATGATAGAGTTCAAAGTGATTTACATCAGTGTTGCAGTATTAGAATATAGTTTTTAATAATAAACATTTTTTATTAATTTCTTTTCAGTGTATCAGAATTCATTGTTTATGCACCACACTCAGTGCTACATGTCATACGTGCCCTCCATAATACCCACCACCTGGGTCACCCAACCTCCAACCACCTGCCCCTTCAAAACCCTCAGATTGTTTTTTAGAGTCCATAGTCTATCATGGTTCACCTCCTCTTCCGATTTCCCTCAACTCTCTTCTCCTCTCCATCTCCCTATGTCCTCCTTGTTATTTGTTATGCTACACAAATAAGTGAAACCATATGATAATTGACTCTCTCTGCTTGACTTATTTCACTCAGCATAATCTCTTCCAGTCCCATCCAAGTTGATATAAAAGTTGGGTATTCATCTTTTCTGATGGAGGCATAATACTCCATACTGTATATGGAACACATCTTCCTTATCCATTCGTCTGTTGAAGGGCATCTTGGTTCTTTCCACATTTTGGCGACTGTGGCCATTGCTGCTATAAACATTGGGGTACAGATGGCCCTTCTTTTCACTACTTCTGTATCTTTAGGGTAAACAACCAGGAGTGAAATGGCAGGGTCATAGGGAAGCTCTATTTTTAATTTCTTAAGGAATCTCAACACTGTTCTCCAAAGTGGCTGCACCAACTTGCATTCCCATCAACAGTATAAGAGGGTTCCCCTTTCTCCACATCCTCTCCAACACACATTGTTTCTTGCCTTGCTAATTTTGGCCATTCTAACTGGTGTAAGGTGGTATCTCACTGTGTTTTTTTTTTTTATTTAAAGATTTTACTTATTTATTGGACAGAGAGAGAGATCACAAGTGGGCAGAGAGGCAGGCAGAGAGAGAGGAGGAAGCAGGCTCCCTGCTGAGCAGAGACCCCGATGTGGGGCTCGATCCCAGCACCCTGAGATTATCACCTGAGCTGAAGGCAGAGGCTTAACCCATTGAGCCACCCAGGCGCCCCTCTCACTGTGGTTTTAATTTGGATCCTCCTGAGGGCTAATGATGATGAACATTTTTTCATGTGTCTGATAGCCATTTGTATTTCTTCATTGGAGAAGTGTCTGTTCATGTCTTCTGCCCATTTTTTGACATGATTATCTGTTTTGTGTGTGTTGAGTTTGAGGAGTTCTTTATAGATCCTGGATATCAACCTTTTGTCTGTACTGTCATCTGCAAATATCTTCTCCCATTCCGCGGGTTCCCTCTTTGTTTTGTTGGTGTTTCTTTTACTGTACAGAAGCTTTTGATCTTGATGAAGTCCCAAAAGTTCATTTTC
>NW_019154246.1:0-21222 GCF_002288905.1 Enhydra lutris kenyoni
TCTGGGTGTCACTCACGAGGAAACTGTGCCATTTGGCCCTGTGGAGGTCCCTTGTGGCGACAGAAACCTGCCTGCCCCGGAAAGCAAACCATGCCTTCCTAGAACCCCCACACCACAATCCTGGAGCCTGATGGGCCCCCAGTGCTAGGCCCACAACTGAGGCCTGTGGAGAGCCTGATGCTGGACTGACAAATCAGGTCTGCCATTCTCCCAGAGCCAAACCCTAACCCTAGGTTGGCTGTTCAGCCCCTGGACCCTTAGGCCTGACACCCAGTTCCTCGCTTTGATGGGAGCATCAGACTGTCCGAAGGACGCACCTCTCAGTCAGGAACAAACATTTTAATTCCTTGCTATCCAAGAACCTCGGGGAAAAGAAACCAGCATGCTCCTCTGAGGCCATTCCCGCCCTCTTTGCCCTTCCAGGCCAAAAACCCAGGGCCTGAGGAGCCTCCTGAGTCCCGCCATCAACTCAGCCCTTCGGTGAGTCCATATCTGAGTTGCCAGATCCAACATGCCTTGTCCCTAAGACATAAACCTAACCCTAACCCTAACCCGAAGCCCAGGTCGGGTACTCAGGCTTCCTTCCTCAGAGGCTTGCTTCGCAAATTCTCCAGATGGGGAACCCTGATCTGCACCACGCAATTGCATTTGATCCTATAAGGAAAGCATGCCCTTTAGAAATGAATTGAACCCGCAGAGCAGGAGAAACCAGCATGCATCTCTTGGGCCACATGCAAGTTAGGCACCCACCAGGACCACGAACCAGGAGTCTGACAATCCTGCAGACACAAGCCCTCAACTCAGCCCTAGGGAGAGGCCACCTCCGCATGGGCAGATCGGGCTTGCCATATCCAGTCGGCCTACCTTAACCCTAGGATCCTTATTCAGACTTCCATCCCTGGTGACCTGGCCTGGTAGCCCTCCAGTTTGGGGACTCCTTATTCACAACACAGGGCTCTGGGTGCCTCCCACGAGGAAACTGTGCCATTTGGCCCTGTGCAGGTCCCTCGTGGCGGGAGAGACCTACGTGCCCCCTAAAGACACACAGATCTTCCTGGAGCACCCACACCACAATCCTGGAGTGTGAAGGGCCCCCTGAGATAGGCCCTCAACTGAGCGCTGTGGAGAGCCTGACTCTGCACTGAAAAATCAGGTCTGCCATTCTCCCAGAGCCAAACCCTAACCCTAGGTTGGGTGTTCAGGCTCTGGACCCCATGGATGGGAGAATCAGACTGTCTGAAAGACTCAGCCTCTCAGCCAGGAACAAACATTTTAATTCCCTGCTATCCAATACCCTCAGAGACTTAGAAACCAGCATGATATTTTTAGGAAATTTCCTCTCTTATACCCCCCCTTAATATTTCCCACAGTGTTGGCTTGGTGGTCATATACTCTTTTAAACCTTGCTGGTCTTGGAAGCTCTATGTCTCTCCATCCATTTTGAATGTCAGCCTTGCTGGATCAAGTATTCTTGGCTGCATGTTCTTTTCCTTTAGTGCTCTGAATACATCTTGCCATCCCTTCCTGGGGTGCCAGGTTTCTGTGGACATGTCTGACATTATTTTGATGGGCTTTCTTTGTACGTAAGCTAGATAGCTTTCAAGAGCTCCTTTCTAAAATTATGATGCATCGGTTTCACAATGGTCTGCCTCAAGGTCTTTCTAGATTCTCTGAATTTGGGGGAAGACCTTTCTGTCTCTAGTCTCAAATGCTGGCTCCATTTGCCAGATTGGAAAAATTTTCATGGAGAATTTGTTCAACTATATCCTCTAGTCTTCTTTCTTTCTTCCCCCTCTCAGGGATTCCAATAATTCTGACGGTGGAACATTTCATGGCATCATTTATTTCTCTAATTCTGTTTTTATGTCTTCTAAGCTGTTTGTTCTAGGCCTCCTCCTGATCCTTTTTCTCTAACAGTTTGTCCTCTAGATCACTAATTCTATATTCTGCTGCAATTACCCTAGCTGTTAGAGAATTTAGAATTATTGGAACTCATTGATAGCCTTTCCAACTTCTTCCCTGGTGGCTTTCACTTCTGTCCTCATCGATTCCATGTTGCCATTAATGGTTTTCTCCAACCTAGCCATTGCCAGCATAATTGTTAGCCTGAATTCCCTTTTTGACATAATGTTTATGTCCATTTCCAATAGCTCTGATGGAGAGGGCACAGTCTTTGAATTTTTCCTCCGTTGACATTCCTCCTGCTAGTCATTTTGGTGAGAGATGGCTGAAGGAATGTGTAGCTGAATGTATAAACCATGACCCATGCAAGGTCCAACTGTCCCTCAGAACAACGTATTACTTAAAATATAATCTATAGGAAATTTTTCTAGTTACCAAGCACATTTAGATATAGCCTTAAGAAAACACATATTGGCAACAGGCCTCTGGGGGAGAGGACGATAGACAGCCTTGAAGCTGAGCAGCTGGGGATGCCCAGCTAGCTCAGGGCGAATGCCACCTGCTTCATGGGAGCTGAACAGCTAGGAACGCCTGGCCCACTCAGGGTGGAATGCCACCTGCTTCATTTTTCTGTTATCTCTTCTTTCCCCCCAGAGAGCACCTGTGACTAATCAGATAAGTCCTTTGAATGTGCTTGTTCGACTATAAACTTTATACTGCTTGTCCAGACATATTTTGCCTTCCTTCTTGTTTATCTACAAGGCATATGACTAATGTTTGGCCTTCTTTGGCTCTTCTCTTGGTTACTGTTTCTATCTAATAAAAGCGGGACTGAAGAGTTGTTTGGGGCAACAGTCTTTTCTACTGTTCTACCCTGCTCCCTTTCTCTTGCAGCTGGCTTGTTTGTGCCTCATTCTTTTCCCGTTAGCTGACAGGAAGCAGCAGCAAGGTGCACCCTGGAACACTTCTGAACAATTGGGAGTCCCCACCTAAAAGAAAGAAAATGAAAAAAAAAGGAGAAAGAGAGAGAGAGGAGAAAAAAAAAAAAAAGATAAAGAAAAAAAAAAAGAGAGAAGACCCAGGCAGAATGAGCCCCAAAGGTAAGATTTATAAAATATACAAACACAAATGAAAACCAAAGAGAAAGACAAAAGTAAATGACAAGGAAAAAAAAAGAACCCAGTCGAAATGAATCCCAAGTATAAGACTTATATACTACCAGAAAAAAAATGCAGAAACACTGACAGAAGAAAAAGTTGGGAGGGTCATTATAAATCCTCAGGGTGGGCGTGGAAGTTATTTTGATTCTTCCTGGGTGTGTCTTGATATCTTCGTTAAAGGACTCAACTTTCCCGAGATAAGGGGGGTTTAAAACTGATTTATATATAGGGGTAGTACTGATTGGGGAACGAAGATTACCTTGAAGCTTATCTCTATATGAATATTAAAAAAATAGAAATGCAAAAGAAAAACACAGGTATATGTATCAAAAAAGTTCATATTAAAAGGTTACTAGCCATCAGGGAGATTTAAATTAAAACCACATTGAGATACCACCTTACACCAGATAGCATGGCCAAAATTAGCAAGACAGGAAACAGCACGTGTTGGAGAGGATGTGGAGAAAGGGGAACCCTCTTCCACTGTTGGTGGGAATGCAAGCTGGTGCAGCCACTTTGGAAAACAGTGTGGAGATTCCTCAAGAAATTAAAAATATAGCTTCCCTATGGCCCTGCAATTTTACTACTGGGTATTTATCCCAAAGATACAGATGTAGTGAAAAGAAGGGCCATCTGTACCCTAATGTTTATAGCAGCAATGGCCACGGTCACCAAACTGTGGAAAGAACCAAGATGCCCTTCAACGGACGAATGGATAAGGAAGATGTGTTCCATATACACTATGGAGTATTATGCCTCCATCAGAAAGGATGAATACACAACTTTTGTGGCAACATGGACGGGACTAGAAGAGATCATGCTGAGTGAAATAAGTCAAGCAGAGAGAGTCAATTGTCATATGGTTTCACTTATTTGTGGAGCATAACAAATAGTATGGAGGGCAAGGGGAGATGGAAAGGTGAACAGATTTGAGGGAAATTGGAAGGGAGGTGAACCATGAGAGACTATGGACTCTGAAAAATAATCTGAGGGTTTTGAAGGGGCGCGGGGGTGGGAGGTTGGGGGAACCAGGTGGTGGGTATTAGAGAGGGCACGGATTGCACAGAGCACTGGGTGTGGTGCTAAAACAATAAATACTGTTACACTGAAAAGAAATAAAAACTTTTATAAAAGTAATTATGAAATTCATTGTATAGAACCCCTCATTGTGGTGGTAAATAGGTTAAAAATTTTAAAAGAATAAGAATAATGAGAACGAATTAAAAATAAAAGCTGTATCTATGAAGTATACAGGTTTTAGGGCAATACTTGGAGCTTAATATCTTCTTTTCCTCTGATATTGGGATTTTACAGCTTTATGGGGACCCTGTGGTTGTTGTCCTCTTGTTTTTATTATTATTTTTTGGGGGGGCTGGCTTTCTGGGGGATGGCCCTGTTGCATTGTTTTTCAGGCAATCTTGCTAGAGTTGAGTCGTCCTGCCCATTATAATGGGACTGGACTCTGAGGAAACCAGTTTTTCGGGCTTTTGTTCTCTGCAGGGTTCCCCTGCCCCCCCTCCCAGTGGCTTTTATAGGTTTTTCAGAGGTTTAGAGAAACAAACTGCATCCAGACCTCCTTCTCAGAGAGAAGCCTCAGTCTGTTCCCCTCTGGGTGATCCAGAGCACACAGACTCCCCTCTGCCACTTCCCACAGGCAGAGCACATCCCCACCCACCTTCTCAGGGGTAGCAAGAGCTCAGGCTTGTCTCTGCACTCCGGTGCTACTAAAACCACAATAATGTTGCTTCTACTGGCTGCCTTTGCTGGGTGGCTGTCTGGGCAGGTCCAGACCAACAGAAAGATCCCAAACAGAGACAGTGTGCTGAGATTTTCATGCCCACNAGAAAGATCCCAAACAGAGACAGTGTGCTGAGATTTTCATGCCCACCTAGGCTGGGAGTGTTCAGACTCTGGCTGTTTCTAGTGCTTACTGGCTAGCACCTGCATGGACCCCTCTCAGGAGAGGGTGTGGAGTGTGGCTCAGGCCCTCCTCAGTGAGCATGTAGAGTGCAAAAGCCTGTGGTTCTAGAGATCACAGGCTGGCATCCACCCAGACTCTCTCATGTGTGTCAGCTGCTCAGGGACCATGGCCTGGAGGCTACCATGCATGCTCTCTGGCAGGGGTGGTCGCTGGCAGTGGCTATCCTGGGTTGGTGGGCTTAAGCCTGTGCCTCTGACCACCTGATTCCACCAGTTACCCATTAAGATCTTTTGCTCTTTTTGAGTGCTTTCAACCAGACTCCAAGTTAATGTTGGTCGCCAATCACAGGGCACTCTCATATTAGGGTATTACTTTCCAATGGGTCACTTCTGGTGGCTCACTCCCCATTTTGTTGGTTCCCTCCCCCTTCTGTTTATCTTCCAATATAAGTCCAAGCATTCCCACTCCACTTTACCTGTCCACTGGCGTCTTCTGCCTCTGTAGGGATCCAGACATGTATAATCCGACATCTCAGGCTGATTTCATGGGTGTACAGAGTGTTCTGGCAGACAATCATCTCACTTTAGGGGACTTGATGAAATAGCATCTCCTACTCCTCTGCCATCTTGCCCCCCTCCTCTTATGGGAATCTTTTCATCTCCCCAAACTTGTTTTTCTCAAAACTAAATTAGAAAGCCGTGACTCTAATTTTTGTTTTGTTTTTGTTTTATTTTCATTATTTAGCTGAATGAGATGCCTGTTTTAATCTATACCTTCAGGCTTGCAAATGTTTTCAGGATTCTAAAATCACCACATTACAAAATACCATTTCTAAATTAACTTGTAAACAACTGTAGGAAGACAAAAAAACTTTTGAGGACTCTTCTCCCCTCCTGCATTCTCTTTGTCTCAGGTCCCAACTCAGGTGTCCCCCGCCTTTGTCTCTGGGCATGAAGTATGACCTATGCAAGCTTTCAGTATGAGGCACCATCTTCTTTTGCCCCTCCTCTGCAAGCTACACCTTCTTTATTCCCGGTGCTTTTTCACTATATTTCCCTGAATCTCTCCTCCCTTCATTCTCTCACAGAACTACTAAAACCTGACCCTGCCAGATCTCCTGAGGATCCAAATGCTAAACGTCTAATTTACCATATTCTGTAAGTTGAATTACAATCTATGGTTAAATACATTTCTTTTTTTTTCTCTTTTCTTTTCTTTTTTTTTTTATTAACATATAATGTATTATTAGCCCCAGGGGTACAGGTATGTGAATCACCGTGTTTACACACTTCACAGCACTCAGCATAGCACATACCCTCCCCAATATCCGTAACCCCACCACCCTTTCCTGAAACCCGTCCCCACAGCTACCCTCAGTTTATTTTGTGAGATTAAGAGTCTCTTAGGTTAGGCTCCCTCCCAAGCCCATCTTGATTCATTTATTCTTTTCCTACCCCCCAAACCCCCACGTTGCATCTCCACTTCCTAATAACAGGGAGATCATATGATAGTTGTCTTTTTCCGATTGACTTATTTCGCTAAGCATAATACCCTCTATTTCCATGCATGTTGTTACAAATGGCAAGATTTCGTTTCTTTTGATGGCTGCATAGTATTGCATTATATATATATATAATACAAGCCTTTATCAAGAAACAAGAAAGGTCTGAAATACACAACCTAACCCTACACCTAAAGGATCTGGAGAAAGAACAACAAAGAAAGCCTAAACCCAGGAGAAGAGAAATCAAAAAGATCAGAGCAGAAATCAATGAAATAGAAACCAAAAATGTATATATATATATATATATATATATATATACATACACACACACACACACACACACACACACACACACACACCACTTCTTCTTTATCCATTCATCTATGGATGGACATCTGGGTTCTTTCCATAGTTTGGCTTTTGTGGACATTGCTGCTATAAACATTTGGGTGCACGTGCCCCTTCGGATCACTACTTTTGTATCTTTAGCGTAAATACAAAGTAGTGCAATTGCTGGGTCATAGGATAGCTCTATTTTAAACTTTTTGAGGAACCTCTATGCTGTTTTCCAGAGTGGTTGCACCAGCTTGCATTCTCACCAACAGTGTAGGAGGGTTCCCCTTTCTCTGCATCCTCGCCAGCATCTGTCATTTCCTGACTTGTTAATTTTAGCCATTCTGACTGGTGTGAGGTGGTATCTCATTGTGGTTTTGATCTGTATTTCCCTGATGCCGAGTGATGTGGAGCACTTTTTCATGTGTCTGTTGGTCATCTGGATGTCTTCTTTGCAGAAATGTCTATTCATGTCCTCTGCCCATTTCTTGATTGGATTATTTGTTCTTTGGGTGTTGAGTTTGCTAAGCTCTTTATAGATTTTGGATACTAGCCCTTTATCTGAGAAGTCATTTGCAAATATCTTCTTTATAGATTTTGGATACTAGCCCTTTATCTGATATGTCGTTTGCAAATATCTTCTCCCATTCTGTCAGTTGTCTTTTGGTTTTGTTGACTGTTTCCTTTGCTGTGCAAAAGCTTTTGATCTTGATGAAGTCTCAATAGCTCATTTTTGCCCTTGCTTCCCTTGCCTTTGGCGATGTTCCTAGGAAGAAATTGCTGCAGCTGAGGTCGAAGAGGTTGCTGCCTGGGTTCTCCTCAAGGATTTTGATGGATTCCTTTCTCACATTGAGGTCCTTCATCCATTTTGAGTCTATTTTCATGTGTGGTGTAAGGAAATGTCCCAATCGCATTTTTTCTGCATGTGGCTGTCCAATTTTCCCAACACCATTTGTTGAAGAGACTGTCTTTATTCCACTGGACATTCTTTCCTGCTTTGTCAAAGATTAGTTGGCCATAGAGTTGAGGGTCTATTTCTGGGCTCTCTATTCTGTTCCATTGATCTATGTGTCTGTTTTTGTGCCAGTACCATACTGTCTTGATGATGACAACTTTGTAATAGAGCCTGAAGTCTGGAATTGTGATGCCCCCAACTTTGGCTTTGTTTTTCAATATTCCTTTGGCTATTTGAGGTCTTTTCTAGTTCCATATAAATTTTAGGATTATTTGTTCCATTTCTTTGAAAAAAATTGGATGGGTTTTTGATAGAGATTGCATTAAATGTGTAGATTGCTTTAGGTATCATAGACATTTTCACAATATTTGTTCTTCCCATCCAGGAGCATGGAACATTTTTCCATTTCTTTGTGTCTTCTTCAATTTCTTTCATGAGTAATTTGTAGTTTGCTGAGTACAGATTCTTTGACTCTTTGGTTAGGTTTATTCCTAAGTATCTTATGGTTTTGGAGGCAATTGTAAATGGGATTGACTCCTTAATTTCTCTTTCTTCTGTCTTGTTGTTGGTGTAAAGAAATTCAACTGATTTCTGTGCATTGATTTTATATGCTAACACTTTACTGAATTCCTGTACAAGTTCTAGCAGTTTTGGAGTGGAGTCTTTTGGGGGGTTTTCCACATACAGTATCATATCATCTGCAAAGAGTGATAGTTTGACTTCTTCTTTGCTGATGTAGATGCCTTTAATTTCTTTTTGTGTCTGATTGCTGAGGCTAGGACTTCTAGTAATATGTTGAATAGCAGTGGTGCTAATGGACATCCCTGCAGTATTCCTGACCTTAGCGGAAAAGCTCTCAATTTTTCTCCATTGATAATGATATTTGTGGTGGGTTTTTCATGGATGGCTTTGATGATATTGAGGTATGTGCCCTCTATCCCTATACTTTGAAGAGTTTTGATCAGGAAGGGATGCTGTACTTTGTCAAATGCTTTTTCAGCATCTATGGAGAGTATCATATGGTTCTTGTTCTTTCTTTTATTAATGTGTTGTATCCCATTGATTGATTTTTGGATGTTGAACCAACCTAGCAGCCCGTGGATAAATCCCACTTGGTCGTGTTGAACCATTCTTTTAATGTACTGTTGGATCCTATTAGCTAGTATTCTGGTGAGAATTTTTGCATCTGTGTTCTTCAAGGATATTGGTCTGTGATTCTTTTTGATGGGATCCTTTTTCTGGTTCTGGGATCAAGGTGATGCTGGCCTCATAAAGTGAGTTTGGAAGTTTTCCTTCCATTTCTCTTTTATGGAACAGTTTCAGGAGAATAGGAATTAATTATTCTTTAAATGTTTGGTAGAATTCCCCTGGGAAGCCGTCTGGCTATGGGCTTTTGTTTGTTTGGTGACTTTTGATGACTATTTCAATCTCCTTACTGGTTATGGGTCTGTTCAGTTTTTCTATTTCTTACTGGTTCAGTTGTGGTAGTTTTTATGTCTTTAGGAATACATCCGTTTCTTCCAGATGGTCAAATTTGTTGGCGTAGAGGTGCTCATAGTATGTTCTTATAGTTGTTTGTATTTCTTTGGTGTTGGTTGTGATCTCTCCTCTTTCATTCATGATTTTACTTATTTGGGTCCTTTCACGCTCTCTCTTTTTTTTATAAGTCTGGCCAGGGCTTTATCAATCTTATTAATTCTTTCAAAGAATCAGCTCCTAGTTTCGTTTATTTTTTTCTATTGATTTTTGGTTTCTATTTCATTGATTTCTGCTCTGATCTTTTTGATTTCTCTTCTCCTGGGTTTAGGCTTTCTTTGTTGTTCTTTCTCCAGATCCTTTAGGTGTAGGATTAGGTTGTGTATTTCAGACCTTTCTTGTTTCTTGATAAAGGCTTGTATCGCTATCTATTTTCCTCTCAGGACTGCCTTTGCTGTGTCCCACAGATTTTGAACGGTTGTGTCTTCATTATCATTTGTTTCCATGAATTTTTTCAATTCTTCTTTAATTTCCTGGTTGACCCATTCATTATTTAGAAGGATGCTCTTTGCTTTCCATGTATTTGGATTCTTTCCAAGTTTTCTCTTGTGATTGAGTTCAAGCTTCAGAGCATTGTGGTCTGAAAATATGCAGGGAATGATTCCAATCTTTTGGTACCAGTTGAGAACTGATTTATGGCCCAGGATGTGATCTATTCTGGAGAATGTTCCTTGTGCATTAGAGAAGAGTGTGTATTCTGTTGCTTTGGATGAAATGTTCTGTATATATTTGTGATGTCCATCTGGTCCAGTGTGAGATTTAAGGCCTTTATTTTCTTGTTGATCTTTTGCTTGGATGATCTGTCCATTTCAGTGAGGGGAGTGTTAAAGTCCCCTACTATTATTGTATTATTGTCGATCAGTTTCTTTGATTTTGTAATTAATTGGTTTATTTAGTTGGCTGCTCCCATGTTAGGGGCATAGATACTTACAATTGTTAGATCTTCATGTTGGGTAAACCCTTTGAGTATGATATAGTGTCCTTCCTCATCTCTTATTATAGTCTTTAGCTTAAAATCTAATTGATCTGATATAAGGATTGCCACCCCAGCTTTCTTCTGATGACCATTAGCATGGTAAATTGTTTTCCAATGCCCTCACTTTAAATCCGGAGGTGTCTTTAGGTCTAAAATGAGTTTCTTGCAGTCAGCATATTAATTTTTTTTTTTATCCATTCTGATCCCCTGTGTCTTTTGATTGGGGCATTTAGTCCATTTACATTCAGGGTAACTGTTGAGAGATATGAATTTAGTGGCATTGTATTGCCTGTAAGGTGACTGTTACTATATATTGTCTCTGTTCCTCTCTAATCTACTACTTTTAGGGTCTCTCTTTGCTTAGAGGACAACTTTCAATATTTTATGTAGAGCTGGTTTGGTGTTTACAAATTCTTTCAGTTTTTGTTTGTCCTGGGAGCTATCTCTCCTTCTATTTTCCATGATATCCTAGCTGGATATAGTATTCTTGGATGCATATTTTTCTCAATTATTGCTCTGAATATATCATGCCAGTTCTTTCTGGCCTGCCTGGTCTCTGTGAATAAGTCTGTTCTCAATCTAATATTTTCACCATTGTATGTTACAGACTTCTTTTCCCAGGCTGCTTTCAGGATTTTCTCTTTGTAGCTAAGACTTGCAAGTTTTACTATTAGGTGACCGGGTATGGACTATTCTTATTGATTTTGAGGTGGGTTCTCTGTGCCTCCTGGATTTTGATGCTTGTTCCTTTTGGCATATTAGGGAAATTCTCTATAATAATTCTCTCCACTATAACTTCTGCTCCCCTCTCTCTTCTTCTTCTGGAATCCCAATTATTCTAATGTTGCTTTTTCTTATGGTGTCACTTATCTCTCGAATTCTCCCCTCATTGTCCAGTATTTGTTTGTCTCTCTTTTGCTCAGCTTCTTTATTCTCTGCCATTTGGTCTTCTATATCACTAATTCTTTCTTCTGCCTCATTCATCCTAGCAGTAAGAGTCTCCATTTCTTATTGCACCTCATTAATAGCTTTTTTGATTTCAACTTGGTGAGATTTTAGTTCTTTTATTTCTCTAGGAAGGTCTTTAATCTCTCTGGAGAGGGTTTCTCTAATATCTTCCATGCCTATATTGAGCCCAGCTAGAATGTTGAGAATCATCATTCTGAACTCTAGATCTGACATATTACCAATGTCTGTACTGATCAGGTCTCTAGCCTTTGTACTGTCTCTTGTTCTTTTTTTGTGGAGAGTTTTTCTGCCTTGTCATTTTGTCCAGATAAGAATATATGAAGGAGCAAATAAAATACTAAAAGAGTGGCAAAGACCCCAGGGATATGGGCTTTAACCAAATCAGAAGAGACCCCAAATCGTGGGAGAGAGAAAGGGGATAAAAAGAAGTTCAGAAAAAAAGAAAAAAATTAAAAAAAAGAAAACAAATAAAGAAAAAATATAAAGAAGAATATATATTTGACTGGTAACTAGAACAGGGTCACCCACTTAATTTTGGGAGAATTTTGGTCTCTTAGAATAAACTACCTCCCAAAATTTTAAAGAATGAAAAGCGTATATCAGGGTAAACACAATGAAGGGATGGGATATGCCTATAAAGATGAAAATAAATTTTTTTAATTTCTAAAAATGGAGTTGGTAAAGTAAGTTGGTTGGGAGAATAAAGAAAAAGAAAGTGGAGAGAATTTGCTCAGGCTGGAGACTAGAACAAGCCCAGAGCTAGATTTAGGGTATATTTTGATCTATTAGAAAAAGTAGGACCCCCAATTTTTTAGATGAAAAACCCTGTGTGTATAGAAAAAATAAAGTTAGATACAATGAAGGATAAAATATGACTATAATAATGAAGGTTAAAAAAAGATTATTATTATTTTTTCATGAAAGGTATTGTTAAGATAAACTAGTTAAAAAAAACATTAGAAGGGGAAAGGGTAAAAGTTAAAAAAATTAGCAGAAGTAAAAAAAAAATTGAAAAAATTTAATTAACTGCAAGACTAAAGTATCATGGGGAGAAAGCCATGAATTCCATACTTTGTTTTCTCCTCCTCTGGAATTCTGCTGTTCTCCTTGGTAAGTGGACTTGGCCTTGACTGGATTTCTTGTTGATCTTCTGGGGGAGGGGACTGTTGTAGTGATTCTCAAGTGTCTTTGCCTGAGGCAGATTGCACCGCCCTTACCAGGGGCCATGCTAAGTAATCCACTCGGGTTCACAATGGTTTGATAAGCTATCTAGGTGATCTCCTGATACCTGCTATCAGCTCATCCTGCTACTTCTCTGCCATCTTGACTCTAAGAATCCAAATATTTACTTTTTCAATCCTCAAGTCTATTTTCCAAACATCGTACCTAAAACAAATTTATCACAAATACCTATATCTCACACATAATGGCTCCTGTGAATAGATAAAGGGTCACATGACTCCTTAAGTGTTAAGCAGAAAGTCTACAACCCCATTCATAATTATTTCTTTTTCTAAACTCTCTTTCGACATTTTTGAAGGAGCAAACATTTCAATATCCATAATAGAACTCAAATATTCACTTCTCTACTGGACTTATAGCTATAGCCAAGACAGATATCTACACTGTAAATTAGATTCTCTTTTTGAACACTTTATCTTGGGAATGGGTCACTCAAAAAACCACGAGAGAGAGAGAGAGAAGGTGCACAACCTCTAAATGAAAATGAATGTAATGAATATAAATTCATAAAATTTTCAGGGGAATCCATCACATAGTTCTGAGTCTCAAATGGCACCCAAAACAGGTAATGGTAGTATCCTTACAGGACTCATTCTCAGGTTCTTGTTGGGTATTTTTTTCTATTCCTTTCCTTTTTTTTTTTTTTTTTTTTTTCTGATGCACAGTTTTCAGACATGATTTACTTCCATATTTAGAGAATCTGTAAGTCTTTCAAATATTTTTAAAATTACATTATTTGTTAAAATTAGACTAAATAAATATGTCTCTTTCCATTTAGGAACTCTCGCTGATAAGATTCCAAATCCTGTTTTGATTCAGTTGGGAAATATTGCTAAAAAATACTCCAATAAAGAGAGGATGAGGACTAAGCTTCCTGGATGGCTCAATGGGTTAAGCATCCCACTCTTGATTTTGGCTCAGGTCATGATCTTGGCTTTCTGGGATCAAACACTATGTGGGGCTCTGTGCTCAGCAGGGAGTCTGCTGGAGAGTCTCTCTCCCTCTCCTTCTGCCCTACCCCAACGTGTGCTGTCACTCACTCTCAAATAAATAAATAAATAAATAAATAAATAAATATTTTAAAAATAGAGATAAAGAGAGAGGATGAGGATCTGGAGTAAGGCAATGATTCAGTAACTGAAGGAAAGAGATTATAAAGTACTCAAGAGGAAAAAAAAATGAGAATTAAATAAAATTGATTAGTTCACAGCACTGAAAGAACAAAATGCTTATATTTGCTTGTAATTGTCTAATTGGCTCACCATTTTGTCTGAAATATTTCTGTGTGTCCCTCACAATATATGAAATTCTTTTTAGGTATTTGGTCATTGTGGTGCAGTTTTCTTTTCTTTTCTTTTCTTTTTCTTCTGTAGTTTGTTTATTTATTTGACAGAGAGAGAGACAGTGAGACATATTTAAATAAGGGGAGTGGGGAAGGAAAAAACAGACTCCCCGGCGAGCAGGGAGCCTGCTGCAGGGCTTGATCCCAGTACCCTGGGATCCTGACCTGAGCTGAAGGCAGGTGCTTAATGACTGAGCCACCCAGGTGCCCCGCATTTGTCTCTTTTGTCCTTTTTCATATGTTCTTTTACATTTTTTCACATTTCTTCAAATTTCAGAGTCCTGCAGTTAAATGAGACAAGTCTTTCAACAAATAGCAACTATTATGTTCTCTTATACTAATTTGACATCACTAAGGTACTTGTGTTGAGAAAATTCCACTTAATTTGAATTTGCAGAGAAGCAAGTTATAACCAAATATCATTCTATAAGTCAAGCTTTTAATTAGCAACTGCTGTATTAAAAACAAAATGCTTAATTGACATAATTATGAAATATCCATATTTACATATTTTTAAGTCTCTCCCACTATTGATGGAATATTAATTTGCACAGTCATTATGGAAAATGGTATGGATGCTCCTCAAAAAATAAATGAAAATAGAGCCAGCATATGATACAGCACTCCCACTTCTAGGTATATATCCAAAGAAATGAAATCTTAGTAAAATATTTCTGCCCACAAGTTAGTGGAAAATGCATTCCTTTTTATAGATGTAGAAAAAAATATCACAAAGAAAACACAAGTAGGCCTTAGATTAAAAAATATATATATATACGGACAACCTCGATTTATTTAAAACTCTATATTAAGTTCTTTCACTCAAGGCATATAATATATATTTTTTTTCTTCACAATGGCACACAGCTGAGTTGACATGTAACTGAAGCTTTGGAACTAATGTATATTGTCTACATTTTCACGGTTTGGATTCTCTGAATCAGTCGTCTCAGAGTTCCCATCACTTCCTTGTTTCTCAAGCTGTATATGATAGGGTTCAGCACTGGGGTCAATATGGTGTAGAAGACAGCAAGAATCTTGTTCCCTGTTGGTGATGGGAGGGCTCTAGGGTGTAGATAAGTATAAAAAAAGAATGCATAGGAGAAAGTGACCACAGTGAGGTGGGTTCTGCAGATTGAATAGGCCTTCTTCCTCCCCTTTGCTGATTGCATGTGGCAGATGGCATCGAGGACCCAGCCATCGGAGCATACAATACCAATGAAAGGAAACATAAGGTAGCGTGTGGTGCTCACAAACACTGTGTACTCATAATCCCAGGTATCCATGCAGATCACATTTACCATGGCTAGTACATCACAGAAGAAGTGGTTGATCTCTCTAGACTGGCAATAAGGGATATGTAGAATATATGAAGTGTGAACACAGGAGTTGACTGAGCCCATTATCCAAGATCCTGTTATCATCAACACTCATACTCTTTTGTCCATACAAATGGCATAGTGAAGAAAAGCAAAAGCCACGTAATGATCATAGGCCATAGAGGCCAATAGTAATCCTTCTCCACCAGCTAAAGTCAGGAAGAAGAAGCTCTGAACCCCACACCCAATAAAAGAAATAAACTTGTTTCCAAGGAGATAATTGGATGCCATTTTGGGGACAATTGTGGAGATATAGTTCAGGTCCATGAGGGAGAGTTGACTAAGTATAAACTACATGGGTGTGTGGATATGGGTGTCCACATAGGATGAGGATGATCATGGACAGGTTGCCAAAAAGAGCCATTAAGAAAATGAGAACAATGAGAATGGAGAACAGGCCAATTCTTGAAGGTGGGAACAACTCCTTAATATGAAATCAATAGAAGTTTGATTGTAATTTTCCATGGGACATTAATTCAGTTTTTTTCTAAAATCAGACACAATAATAATAATAATAGTAAATAATAATAGTAAGTTAATAAAATATAGAACACTATTTTTATCTCATTGAAGGTGGGAACAACTCCATTTATATGAAATCAATAGAAGTTTGATTGTAATTTTCCATGGGACATTAATTCAGTTTTTTTCTAAAAGCAGACACAATAATAATAATAATAGTAAATAATAATAGTAAGTTAATAAAATATAGAACACTATTTTTATCTCATTATTTTAGTCACACCATGATTTATTCATTGAACATTGCAGGTTTTAAATGATTTAAAAAAAAAAAAAGGTCCTTAGTTTTGTTTCATAGATAAAACCTTGATGAGGCAAATATCTGAGGCCAACATACTTTCTAAAAACCTATGACTTTGTGAAAATAATATATTTCTTTTAATAATAATAACTTCAAGAGGATATAATATTGTATTTCCTTACACAAATTCACTTATCTTCAAATCAGAATTTAGAAATTAAATGAATACATAGTAAATCAATGTAAATACATAGATTATAGGCCCATATTAGAACACTTTTTTTACCCTTAGGGTATTTTTCTTTTATATTTAAACCCTACTCTTTCTGAATCTGTAGTAGCCTATTAGATCATGTGAAGATCTAGATTACCTTTTTGTGTTCTTAAAATTTTAGCACAACAGCTCCTTGGATATCAAATGTCATTATTTTCTTCTTTCAGAAATCTATAATAAATCTGTATTATCAAATACAACTTATGTAAAGCCATTTTCTTCTTCTAACTTTTGAAAGCTCAAATTAAATTAGACCCTTTCTCTGGGAATCTATAATCCAATTTCATTGTTGCTTCCCTGTATGCTCAAGCTCTCCTGAAAGATGTCTGTTCTGTCAATCTGTTTCTCAATATTTACATAACATTAAACATTTTTTATGATATCTTTTTGTACTTATTCCTCTTTTTATTTAAATTCAGTTATCCAAAGTATAATGCATCATTAGCTTTTTACATTATCAATAATTCATTAGTCGTGTATATCCCCCAGTGCTCATCACATCATGTGCCCTCTTTATTCCTTTTTTATCTATCTAAAACTCTTTCTACCTCTAGATAAGTGTGGAGTATAAGCACATATATTTATCATTGCTCTGTCATAAAATCCAAATGACATGATAATAAAGAAATAAATGCATTATAAATTTAATAAAAATTGGAGAAGGCAGTGGTGTGAATGGACAAGAGAAGAAATAGTTCAGGACCATTAGGAAGAAGGAATTTTAAGAAAACTTTCTTTATATCAAAGTAAAAGAGAAATGTAATCTTGAGAAACTTTTTAATGAGAATGAATGGAGGCATTCTCCTGAGGGAATGCCTCAGGAGGGAATACTATCAGCAAACAAGCTCAGGATACTATTAGAAGTTGTTAAATAAAAAGTTCATATATTATGTTTTATATAAAAGGAAGTGTCAGATAACAATAAGGTGTCAGATACTTCTGACATATATATCAGAATATATATTCTGTTTGTTCTGACATATATATCAGAATATATATGTCACATATATACAAATTAACTTATATATATAAATTTACTCATTTAAAGTTTCAAAAGAGAAGTTGGAGAAAATTGATCAGTAAGAAAACAAGAAAAAAATGAAACATAAAATTTTGACATTAAAGAATAGATAATAATAGGGGCCCCTGTGTGGCTCAGTTGGTTTATCCTCTGCCTTTGGCTCAGGTCATGATCTGGGGTGCTGGGATTGAGCCCTGAATCAGGCTCCCTACTCTGTGGGAAGCTTGCTTCTCCCTCTCTTATTCCCTTTGCTTCTGTTCCCTCTCTGGCTGTCCCTCTCTCTATCTATGTGTGTATACATATGTTGAATTAGTTTATATCTAAATATGTATATCAATTAGTTTATATCTATACATATGCATATAACATATATGTTGAATTAGTCTATATTAAATCTATAATTATCTATCTTAAAATAATAGATAATCCTAACCCTAAACCTAAACCTAACCCGAAGCCCAGGTTGGGGGCTCAGGGTTCCATCCTCAGAAGCCTGGTTCCCAAACTCTCCAGATGGCAGAACCCTGAGCTGCACTGCACAATTGCACTTGATCCCAATAGGAAAGAATGCCCATTAGAAATGAGCTGAACCCTCAGAGCAGGAGCAACCTGTATGCATCCCTTGGGCTCCAGCCATGTTAGGCGCCCAGCAAGACCAATAACCAGGAGTCTGACGATCTTGCAGACAAGCCCTCAACTCAACCCTAAGGAGAGGCCACCTTAGCGTGGCCAGATTGGGCCTGCCATGTTCCGTCGGCCTAAACCCATCCCTAAAGTACTTATTCAGACTTCCGTCCCCAGTGGATATATATATTGGATTCTTCAATTCTTTCTAGAAGTCTTTAAATTTAGAAAATACATAACTTCCCAGAAACAAAGAAATTTTGCTTTGATTATTTTATCTTTCTTTTAAGTTCAATTTTCTACTTTGAACAAAATTGAAACAAGGAATTATTTAAATAGAAATAACAGATTCAGGGGTGCCTGGGTGGCTCAGGTCATGATCTCAGAGTCCTGGGATCCAGCCCTGCATCAGGCTCTCTGTTCAGCAGGGAGCCTGCTTCCCACTCTCTCTCTGCCTGCCTCACTGACTACTTGTGGTCTCTGTCAAATAAATAAATAAAATCTTTTTAAAAATAACAGATTCATATAATTTAAAACAGTATATGAGCAATAATAAGTTTTCTCTGACAACCATGTAACCACTGTGTTCGTTGGCAAAAAGTCCTCAGAAAGAACTGGGAAGGAGATACAGGCTTCTAGTTATGAAGTGAATAAATCACAGGAATAAAGAGTACAGCATAAAAATATAGTCAATGCTATTATAATGGTCTTGTATGCTGCTAGATAGTAACTATACTTATGGTGAGTGTAGCATATATATATATATATATATATATATATATATATATATACATACTTGTTAAATCAATATGTTGTATACCAAAACTAATGCAATATTGTGTGTCAAGCATACTCAAATAAAAATACATTTTTTACTTTGTAAAATTTGCACTTCTATATTTTTACACAAAATTTCAGAATGAAAAAGGAAAATCTATTGTCTTCTATTGTCATTGAGGATTTGGACATGACATGTTAGTTTTGTTCCTCAAACTTCCCATAAGCCCATTGAAAAACCATGCCAATATGACTCAATCCTACATTTTACAAAAACTCATTTCCTTTCCCATTTAGACAGCATATTTATGAACTATGAAATCACTTCTATTGTAAAAATACAAATATTTCAATGCAAATACCAGTTAAAATCTTCTAATTCTGGACTTGACCAATTCTAACATAGAGTAAGTCACTAATTTATTAAAATGGTCACCTTAACATTCTAGTGATTCTTTATTAAAAATTTACTTACTCATTTGTCAGAGAGAGAGAAAGAAAGAGAGAACAAGCTGAGGGAGCAGAAGGCAGAGGGAGAAGCTGGCTCCCCGCTGAGTAGGGATTTTTTTTCCTCCAATGCAGGACTCATCCCAGCATCCTCGGATCATGACCTGAGCTGAAGGCAGACTCTTTAACTGACTGATCCACCCAAGCATCCCCATTCTAATGATTTTAATCCAGACAGTAATCCAAACTGCCAGAAAGATTAATGCAATGGAATCAACATTTATATGAGTGCACCACATGCTTGCATGAAAGTAGTTCTACTCCAGGAGAGTATAATTCATGTTACACACAGCATAATAAAGCATTTCCTACTTAGCTACAATTTTTTTCCATCTCCAGTGCATTCATCATAGGATATGGCACAATGCATATTCCCTTCCGTGATAAATATGATTTATATTTCAAACACAATTTTTTTCTCAAAATATGTTGGTTCACTTCTGGAACAGATACATTTTTATCACGTTTGAAGTTCCTTTCCATCCATAAAAACATTTAGTATGTATTTTGTGACACAGAATTTTTACTTTTAAAGCGACTGTATTTTCATGAACATGACATTATTTAGTCCAGACCTTAGTCTTGTTCAGCATACATACAGGAAAGATAGATAGATAATATAAAATAATATAAGCCATTGACTATATTATCAATTTAACTCTTTCACTGCTAATTAATAATAGATTTTTAGGAGAAACACCAATTCTTTCCAGAATTGTACTGATTTATATTTTAGATTTAAATAGGGGTTCATTTTTGTTAAGAATACACGTATTTAAACAATTGATTCAATTTTAATTGTACACACACACAGATGGTCTTTTTTTTAAGATTTTTTATTGATTTTTGACAGAAAGAGACACAGCGAGATAGGGGAGAGAAGCAAGGCGAGTGGGAGAGGGAGAAGCAGGCCTCCTGTTGAGCAAGGAGCCTGATGTGGGGCTCGATCCCAGGACCCTGGGATCATGACGTGAGCTGAAGGCAGATGTTTAACGACTAAGCCACCCAGGTGCCCCCACAGATGATCTTTTAAACCCATTTACACTGAAGGTTTTTTTCTTTTTAAACCCCCTGGTTGTGAGATACCTTAATGTAACAATTGCTCACTTTAATAGTTTAAATACAGCAGTTCTTAATGAATTCTAATCAAATTATTTTAAGTACTTTTAGAGGAGTTTCATCTTTTATGTAATAAATTAAAATAAAAATTAGGACATGTACCTTTTGTCTTCTCCCAATTTAACATCACTGGATTGAATACCTGACATGGTCCTATAGTCACCATATGAACAAAGTCATTTTTCTGCACAGATTCTTTGAATACTTTTCAGATGATTGTATATATTCATTTACTCCTGCACTTGAGATCTTCGGTAATTTAGGAAGACTCTGCAGCAACCATGACTTCAGTTCTTCTTTACCTAGGGATTAAAGATAAGAATTCTTTGTGCATGTATGTTCACTTGGGAAAGCCCATCGAGACTTGAATAACGCAGTTGAAGTCACTAATAGTTCAATATGGCCTCAGAACAATATTGGAAAGTACTGCTTATCCTTTCTTATTTTTTATTTAATTTCTTTTCAGTGCAACAGAATTCATTGTTTATGCACCACACCAAGTGCTCCAAGCAATATGTGCCCTCCTTATTAATACCCAATACCAGGCTCCCCCAACCCCCCACACCCCGCCCCTTCAAAACCCTCAGGTTGTTTTTCAGAGTCCATAGCTCTCATGGTTCATCTCCCTCTCCAATTTCCCTCAACTCCCGTTTCCTCTCCATCTCCCCATATCCTCCGTGTTGTTATGCTCCACAAATAACTGAAACCATATAATAATTGACTCTCTCTGCTTGACTTATTTCACTTAGCATAATCTCTTCCAGTCCCATCCATGTTGATACAAAAGTTGTGTATTCATCCTTTCTGATGGAGGCATAATACTCTATAGAGTATATGGCCCACATCTTCCTTATCCATTCGTCCGCTGAAGGGCATCTTGGTTCTTTCCACAGTTTGGTGACCAAGGCCATTGCTGCT
>NW_019154246.1:21272-59802 GCF_002288905.1 Enhydra lutris kenyoni
TGCACCAACTTGCATTCCCACCAACAGTGGAAGAGGGTTCCCCTTTCTCCACATCCTCTCCAACACATGTTGTTTCCTGTCTTGCAAATTTTGGTCATTAGAACTGGTGTAAGGTGGTCTTTCAATGTGCTTTTAATTTGAATCTCCCTGATGGCTAGTGATGATGAACATTTTTCTCATGTGTCTGATAGCCATTTGTATGTCTTCATTGGAGAAGTGTCTGTTCATATATTCTGCCCATTTTTTGATATGACTAACTGATTTGTGTGTGTTCAGTTTGAGAAGTTCTTTATAGATCCTGGATATCAACCTTTTGTCTGAACTGTCATTGGCAAATATCTTCTCCCATTCCGTGGGTTGCCCGTTTGTTTTGCTGACTGTTTCCTTTGCTGTGCAGAAGCTTTTGATCTTGATGAAGTCCCAAAAGATCGTTTTCCCCTTGTTTCCTTTGCCTTCGGAGACATATCTTGAAAGAAGTTGCTGTGGCTGGTATCAAAGAGGTTACTGCCTAAGTTCTCCTCTAGGATTCTGATGGATTCTTGTCTCACGTTGAGGTCTTTTATCCATTTCGAGTATATCTTTGTGTATGGTGTAAGAGAAGGATCGAGTTTCCTTCTTCTGCATAGAGCTGTCCACTTTTCCCAGCACCACTTATTGAGAAGACTTTCTTCCACTGTATATTTTTTCATGTTTTGTCCAAGATTATTTGACCATAGAGTTGAGGGTCCATATCTGGCTCTCTATTCTGTTCCACGGGTTTATGGGTCTGTTTTTATGCCAGTACCATGCTGTCTTGGTGATCACAGCTTTGTAGTAAAGCTTGAGATCAGGTAACGTGATGCCGCCGGTTTTATTTTTGTTTTAACAACATTTCCTTAGCAATTCCGGGTCTCTTCTGATTCCATACGAAGTTTAGGATTATTTGCTCCAGCTCTTTGAAAACTACCCATGGAATTTTGATCGGAATGTCATTAAAAGTATAAATTGCTCTAGGCAGTATAGACATTTTAACGATGTTTGTTCTTCTGATCCAAGAGCATGAAATGGTCTTCCATCTTTTGGTGTTTTCTTCAATTTCTTTCATGAGTGTTCTGTAGCTCCTCGAGTACAGATCCTTTACCTCATTGCTTAGTTTTATTCCCAGGTATCTTATGGGTCTTTGTGCTACAGTAAATGGTATCGATTCTCTAATTTCCCTTTCTGTATTTTCATTGTTAGTGTATAAGAAAGCCACTTATTTCTGCACCTTGACTTTGTATCCTGCCATGTTACTGAATTGCTGTATGAGTTCTATTAATTTGGGGGTGGAGTCTTCTGGGTTTTCCATATAAAGAATCATGTCATCTGCGAAGAGAGAGAGTTTGACTTCTCCATTGCCTATTTGGATACTTTTTATTACTTTTTGTTGTCTGATTGCTGTTTCTAGGACATCTAATACAATGTTGAACAAGAATTGTGAAAGTGGGCATCCTTTTCGTGTTGCTACCTCAAAGGGAAGGCTGTGAGCTTTTTCCCATTGAGGAGGATATTTGCTGAGTGTTTTTCATAGATAGATTATACTAAGTTGAGGAATGTCCCCTCTGTCCCTATACTTTGAAGCATTTTAATCAGGATCGGATGCTGGGTTCTGTCAAATGCTTTTTCTGCAGCAATTAAGAGGACCATGGGGTCCTTCTCTCTTCTCTTATTGATTTGTTCTATTCCACTGATTGATTTGCGAATATTGAAGCATCCTTGCAATCCAGGGATAAATCCCACCTGGTCATGTAGGATTACCTTTTGAATGTGCTGTTGGATCCTATTGGCTAATATCTTTTGGAGAATCTTAGCATTCATATTCATCAAGGATATTGGTCCAAACTGCAGAGTTTCATCGTGGATTGCACCCAGAGTAGTGCGTTTTGAAGAAGGAGTCCCCTAACTGGGGGGCTACCGGGCCAGGCCACTGGGGACGGAAGTCTGAATAAGTACTTTAGGGATGGGTTTAGGCCGATGGAACATGGCAGGCCCAATCTGGCCACGCTAAGTTGGCCTCTCCTTAGGGTTGAGTTGAGGGCTTGTCTGCAAGATCGTCAGACTCCTGGTTATTGGTCCTGCTGGGCGCCTAACATGGCTGGGGCCCAAGGGATGCATACAGGTTGCTCCTGCTCTGAGGGTTCAGCTCATTTCTAATGGGCATTCTTTCCTATTGGGATCAAGTGCAATTGTGCAGTGCAGCTCAGGGTTCCACCATCTGGAGAGTTTGGGAACCAGGCTTCTGAGGATGGAACCCTGAGCACCCAACCTGGGCTTCGGGTTAGGTTTAGGTTTAGGGTTATGCCTTAGGGACAAGGCATATCAGTACTGGCAACACAGATATGGGCTCACCCAAGGTGTGAGTTGACAGCGTGACTCAGGAGGCTCCACAGGCTCTGGGTTTTTGGCCTAATGGGACAGAGTGGGCGGGAATGGCCTCAGGGGAGTATGCTGATTTCTAGGTCTCTGAGGCAATTGGATAGCACGGAATGAAACGGTTTGTGCTTGGCTAGAGGCTAAGTCCTTCTGACAGTGTGATGCTCCCATGCTACGGAGGAACTTGGTGTCAGCCTCTGGGGTCCAGAGCCTGAAAACCCAACCTAGGGTTGGGGTTTGGCTCTGGGAGAATGGCAGACCTGATTTGTCAGTGCAGATCAGACTCTCCACAGGGATCACTTGAGGACGTACCTCTAGCGGCCCATCAGGTTCCGGGTTTGTGGTGTGGGGGTCCAGGAAGGTCTGGGTGGCTCTACGTTGCAGACAGGTTTCTCCCACCACGAGGGTCCTACACAGGGCCAAAAGGCAAATTTTCCTCATGGGTGGCACCCAGAGTCATGAGTTGGGAAGAAAGAGTCCCCAAACTGGAGGGCTTCCGGGCCATGCTACCAGGGATAGAAGTCTGAATAAGCACCATAGGGTTAGGGTTAGGCCGACAGGGCATGGCATGACCAATCTGCCCATGCTGAGGTGGCCTGTCCCTAGGGCTGAGTTGAGGGCTTGTGTCTGCAGTATCGTCAGACTCTTGGTTCGTGGTCCTGGTGGGTGCCTAATATGGCTGTGGCCGAAAGGATGCAAGCATGTTTCTCCTGCTCTGCAGGTTCTGCTCATTTCTAAAGGGCATGCTTCCATTTTATGATCAAGTGCAATTGTGCGGTGAAGCTCAGGGTTGCCCCATCTGGAAAGTTAGTGAACCAGCCTCTGAGGACGAAGCCTGAGCACCCGACCGTAGCTTTGGTTTAAGGTAAGGATTAGGGTTAGGGTTAAGGTTACTGTTAGGGTTATGTATAAGGGACAAGGCATGTTGGATCTGGCAACACTGATATGGGCTCACCCAAGGGCTGAGTTGAGGGCGGGACTCAGCAGGCTCCTCAGGCGGACAGTTTTGTCCTAGAGGGGCAATGAAGGCCTCAGGGGAGCATGCGGGTTTCTATGTCTCTGAAAGTATTGGATAGCCCGGAGTGAAATGGTTTATTCCAGGCTGACATGCTGAGTCCGTCCGACCGTCTGAAACTCCCATCCATGGGATGAACTGGGTGTCAGGTCTCTGAGGTCCAGAGCCTGAACACCCAACCAAAGATTAGGATTGGCTTTGGGAGAATGGCAGACCTGATTTGTCAGGGCAGAGTCAGGCTCTCCACAGTGCTCAGTTGAGGGCATAGCTCTGGGGGCCCATCAGGCTCCGGGATTGTGGTGTGGGTGTCCTAGGAAGGTGGTGGTGGCTTTACGGGGCATGTAGGTCTCTGTCGACATAAGGATGCTGCACAGGGTGGAATGACACAGTTTCCTCGTGGGTGGCACCCAGAGCCCTGTGTTATGAATAAGGAGTCCCCTAACTGGGGGGGATACTGGGCCAGGCCACTGGGGATGGAGCTCTGTAAGCACCCTAGGGTTAGGCTTAGGCCGACGGGGCATGGCAGCCCCGATCTGCCTGTGCTTAGGTGGCCTCTCCTTAGCACTGAGTGGAGGGCTTGTGTCTGCAGGATCGTCAGACTCCTGGTTCGTGGTCCTGGTGGGTGCCTAACGTGGCTGTGGCCCAAGGGATGCATGCAGGTTTCTCCTGCTCTGTGGGTTCATATAATTTCTAAAGGGCATCCTTTCCTATTGGGATCAAGTGCAATTGTGCGGTGCAGCTCAGGGTTCCCCCATCTGGAGAGTTTGGGAACCAGGCCTCTCAGGATGGAAGCCTCAGCACCCGACCTGGGCTACGGGTTAGGTTTAGGGTTAGGGTTATGTCTTAGGGACAAGGCATGTTGGATCTGGAAACACAGGTATGGGTTCACCCAAGGGCTGTGTTGAGGGTGGGACTCAGGAGGCTCCTCAGGCCCGGGGGTTTTGGCCTGGATGTGCTAAATGGGCGGGAAAGGCCTCAGGGGATCATGCTGGTTTCTATGTCTCTGAGGCTATTGGATAACACGGAATGCTAATGTTTGCTACTGGCTGAGAGGCAGATTAATTCTGTCAGTGTGATGCTCCCATCCATGGGAGGAACTGGGTGTCAGGCCTCTGGGGTCCAGAGCCTGAACACCCAACCTTGTGTTACGGTTTGGCTCTGGGAGAATGGCAGACCTGATTTGTCAGTGCAGAGACAGGCTCTCCAAAGGACTCAGTTGAGGGCATAACGCTGGCCGCCCATCAGGCTCTGGGATTGTGGTGTGTGGGTCCTAGGAAGCTGTGGCTGGCTTTCAGGGGCAGGCAGATTTCTCTCTCCATGAGGGACCTTCACAAGGCGCAACGGCACAGTTTCCTTGTGGGTGACACCCAGAGTCTTGCCTTGTGAATAAGAAGGCCCCAAACTGGAGAGCTAATGGGCCAGGAAGTCTGAATAAGCACCCTAGGGTTAGGGTTAGGCCAACGGGGCATGGCAGGCCCGATCTGGCCTCCTTGAGGTGGCCTCTCCCTAAGGCTGAGTTGAGGGCTTGTGTCTGAAAGATCGTCAGACTCCTGGCTCGGGGTCCTTTTGGGCACCTAACGTGGCTGTACCCATGGGATGCAAGCAGGTTTCTCCTGCTCTACGGGTTCAGATAATTTCTAAAGGGCATGCTTTCCTATTGGGATCAAGTGCAATTTTACGGTTCAGCTCAGGTTTCCCACATCTGTAGATTTTGGGAACCAGGCCTCTGAGGATTGAAGCCTGAACACCCGACCTGAGCTTTGGGTTACTGTTAGGGTTAGGGTTAGGGTTATGTCTTTGGGACAAGGCATGTTGCTTCTAGTAACACAGATATGGGTTCACCCATGGGCTGAGTTGAGGGTGGGACTCAGGAGGCTCCTCAGGCCCTGGGTTTTTGGCCTGGATGGGCTAAGAGGGCAGGAATGGCCTCAGGGGATCATGCTGGTTTCTATGTCTCTGAGGCTATTGGATAACACGGAATGCTAGTGTTTGTTCCTGGTTGGGAGGCAGATTCCTTCTGACAGTGTAATGCTCCCATCCATGGGACGAACTGGATGTCAGGCCTCTGGGGTCCAGAACCTGAACACCCAACCTAGGGTTAGGATTTGGCTCTGGGAGAATGGCAGACCTGATTTGTCAGTGCAGAGTCAGGCCTTCCAAAGGGCTAAGTTGTGGGCATAGCGCTGGCCGCCCATCAGGCTCTTAGATTGTGGTGTGTGGGTCCTAGGAAGGCGTGGTTTGCTTTCTGGGGCAGGCAGGTTTCTGTCGCCACAAGGGACCTCCACAGGGCTAAATGGCACTGTTGCCTCGTGGGTGGCACCCAGAGTCCTGCGTTGTGAATAAGGTGTCCCCAAACTGGAGGGCTGCCGGGCCAGGCTACTGGAGATCGAAGTCCGAATAAGCACCCGAGAGGTAGGGTTAGGCCGACGGGGCAAGGCCCTGAGGTGTCCTCTCCCTAGGGCTGAGATGAGGGCTTGTGTCTGCAGGATCATCACGCTCCTGGCTGGCGGTCCTGATGGGCGCCTAACGTGGCTGTGGCTCAAGGGATGCATGCAGGTTTCTCCTTCTCTGCGGGTTCAGCTCATATCTAAAAGGGATGCTTTCATTTTAGGATCAAGTGCAATTTTGTGATGCAGCTCAGGGTTCCCCTATCTGGAGAGTTTGGGAACCAGGCCTCTGAGGACGGAAGCCTAGCATCCGACGTGGGCTTCTGGTTAGGGTTAGGGTTAGAGTTAGGGTTAGGGATATGTCTTAGGGAAAAAGCTTATCGGATCTGACTCAGCCAAGGGCTGAGTTGATGGCGGGACTCAGGAGGCTCTTTAGGACCTGGGATTATGGCCTGGAGGGGCAAAGAGGGCGGGAATGGCCTCAAGGGAGCATGCTGCTTTCTAGGTCTCTGGGGCTATTGGATAGCTCAGAATGAAATGGTTTGTTCCTGGCTGAGAGGATGAGTCCTTCTGATAGTGTTATGCTCCCATTCATGGGAGGTACTGGGTGTCAGGCCTCTGGGGTCCAGAGCCTCAACACCCAACCAAAGATTAGGGTTTGGCTTTGGGAGAATGGCAGACCTGATTTGTCAGTGCAGAGTCATGCTCTCCACAGGGCTCAGTTGAGGGTGTAGATCTAGCGGCCCATCAGTATCCGGGATTGTTGTGTGGGGGTCCTAAAAGGGTGTGGGTGGCTTTACAGGGCAGGCAGGTTTCTCTCTCCACGAGAATCCTCCACAGGGCCAAATGGCACAGTTTCCTCGTGAGTGACACCCAGATTTCCTGCCTTGTGAATAAGGAGTCCCCAAACTGGAGGGCTACCGGGTCTGGCCACCAGGGACGGAAGCCTGAGTAAGCACCATAGGATTAGGGTTAGGCTGACGGGGCATGGCAGGCCCGATCTGTCCGCGCTAGGTTGCCTCTCCCAAGTGCTGAGTGGAGGGCTTTTGTCTGCAGGATCGTCAGACTCCTGGTTCGTGGTCCTGGTGGCACCTAACGTGGCTGTGGCAGAAGGGATGCATGCAGGTTTCTCATGCTCTGCGGGTTCAGCTCATTACTAAAGGGCATGCTTTCCTCTTAGGATCAAGTGCAATTGTGCAGTGCAGATCCCGGTTCTCCCACTAGAGAGTTTGGGAACCAGGCCTCTGAGGACGGAAGCCTGAGCACCCGCCTGGGCTTCGGGTTAGGGTTAGGGTTAGGGTTAGGGTTATGTTGTACGGACAAGGCATGTCGGATACGGCAACACAGATGTGGGCTCACCCAAGGGATGAGTTAAGGGCGGGACTCGGAGGCTCCTCAGGACCTGGATTTTGGCCTGGAGGGGCAAAGAAGGCGGGAAGACCTCACGGGAGCATGCTGATTTCTACGTCTCTGACAGTATTGGATAGCAAGGAAAGTAATGGTTTGTTCCTGGCTGAGAGGCTGAGTCCTTCAGACAGTCTGATGCTCCCATCCATGGGAGGAACTGGGTATCAAGCCTCTAGGTTCCACAGCCTGAACACCCAATCTAGGGTTAGGGTTTGGCTCTGGGAGAATGGCAGACCTGATTTGTCAGTGCAGAGTCAGTCTCTCCACAGGGCTCAGTTTTGGACGTAGATCTGGTGGCCAATCAGGCCCCAGTATTGTGGTGTGGGAGTCCTAGTAATGTGTGGATGGCTTTATGGGGCAAGTATGTATCTCCCGCCGCAAGGGTCCTGCCCAGCGCCAAATGGCACAGTTTCCTCCTGGGTGGCACCAAGAGCCCTGCGTTGTGAATAAGGAGTCCCCAAACTGGAGGGCTACTGGGCCAGGCCACCGGGGATGGAATTCTGAATAAGCATAACCCTAACCTAGGGTTAGGGTTAGGCCAACGGGGCATGGTAGGCCAGATCTGCCCGCGCTAAGGTGGCCTCTCCATAGGGCTGAGTTGCGGGCTTATGTCTGGAGTACTGTCAGATTCCTGTTTTGTGGTCCTGGTGGGCGCCTAACGTGGCTGTGGCAGAAGGGATGCATGTAGGTTTCTCATGTTCTGCGGGTGCAACTCATTACTAAAGGGCATGCTTTCCTTTTAGGATCAAGTGCAATTGTGTGGTGCAGCTCAGGGTTTCCCCCATGTGGAGAGTTTGGGAACCAGGCCTCAGAGGATGGAAGCCTGAGCACACGACCTGGGTTTCGGGTTACTGTTAGGGTTAGGGTTAGAGTTAGGTTTATGTCTTTGGGACAAGGCATGTCGAATCTGGTAACAGAAATACAGGCCCATCCAAGGGCTGAGTTGAGGGTGGCACTCAGGAGGCTCCTCAGGCCCTGAGTTTTTGGCCTGGATAGGCAAAGAGGCGGGAATGGCCTCAGGGGAGCATGCTGCTTTCTAGGTCTCTGAGCCTATTGGATAGCATGGAATGAAACGGTTGCCAAACTCTGGAAAGAACCAAGATGCCCTTCAACGGACGAATGGATAAGGAAGATGTGGTCCATATACACTATGGAGTATTATGCCTCCATCAGAAAGGATGAATACCCAACTTTTGTAGCAACATGGACGGGACTGGAAGAGATTATGCTGAGTGAAATAAGTCAAGCAGAGAGAGTCAATTATCATATGGTTTCATTTATTTGTGGAGCATAACAAATAGCATGGAGGACATGAGGAGTTAGGAGAAGGGAGTTGGGGGAAATTGGAAGGGGAGGTGAACAATGAGAGACTATGGGCTCTGAAAAATAATCTGAAGGGTTTGAAGACGTGGCGGGGTGGAAGGTTGGGGGAACCAGGTAGTAGGTATTAGAGAGGGCACAGATTGCATGGAGCACTGGGTGTGGTACAAAAACAATGAATACTGTTATGTTGAAAATAAATTAAAAAAAATGATGATTTAAAAAAAAAAAGACATAGAAAGTGCCAGCAACGACATGGATAGACTCAACTCTCATAAACTGCTAGTGGGAATGTCAAATGGTGCTGTCACTTTGGGACCTAGTTCAGACGTTCTGCAAATGGCTAAACACAGTTACCTAGGATCCTACATTCACTCCCAGGTACATAAACAAGAAATATGAACACATATCCAGAGGAAAACATGCACGTGAAGGTTCACAGCAGCTTTATTTACAAGAGTTAATAAGTGGAAAACAAGCCCAATGCCCATCACCTGGTGAATGAATGAACACATCGTGATATATCCACACAATGGAGAATTACTCGGCCATAAAAGACACACTGTAATGTGTAACAACACCGATGAATCTTGAAAACATTGTGGTAATTAAACAACGTCACTCCCAAAGGACCGCATGTTATTATGGTCCCATTTACATGAAATGTCCAGAGTGAACAAGTCTACAGAAACTGAAAGCAAATTAATGTTTGCCCAGACTTTGAGGTGATAAGGTGACTGGGACATGATGATAAAGGGGTGTGGTGTTTCTTTTTGGGGAATGAAAATATTCTGAAATTGACTGCAATAACGGATGCACCATTCTCTGAATATACTATGCCATGTGAATTATATCTCAGTACAGCTGTGAAAAGGAAAAATAAAGAGCTAAATAAACTACTAAGCCACTGGGTTCCATCCCAGCAAAAAAAAAAAAAAAAAGAAGAAGAAGAAGAAGAAGAAAAGAAGAAAGGGTATTTTTCCTGGCTGAGAGCTTGAGTCCCCCTGAAATTGTGATGCTCCCATTCATGGGTGGTACTGGGTATCAGGCCTCGGGGTCCAGAGTTTGAGCACCCAACCTAGGGTTAGTGTTTGTCTCTGGGAGAATGGCAGACCTGATTTGTCAGTGCAGAGAAAGGCACTCCAAAGGGCTCAGTTGAGGGCATAGCTCTGGGTGCCCATCAGGCTCTGGGATTGTGGTGTGTGGGTCCTAGGAAGGTGTGGGTGGCTTTCAGGGGTAGGCAGGTTTCTGTCGCCATGAGGGTCCTCCACAGAGTGGAAAGGCACAGTTTCCTCGTGGGTGGCCCCCAGAGTCCTGCGTTGTACATAAGTCGTCCCCAAACTGGAGGTCTACCAGGCCAGGCCATGGGAGATGAAAATCTGATTAAGAAACCTAGGGTTAGGGTTAGGACGACGGGGCAAGGCAAGCCTGATTTGCCCGCGTTGAGGTGGCCTCTCCCTAGGGCTGAGTTGAGGGCTTGTGTCTGCAGGATCGTCAGAATCCTGGTTCGCGGTTCTGGTGGGCGCCTAACGTGGCTGTGGCCCAAGGAATGCATGCAGGTTTCCCCTGCTCTGCAGGTTCAGCTCATATCTAAAGGGGATGCCTTCCTTTTAGGATCAAGTGCAATTTTGCAGTGCAGCTCAGGGTTCACCCATCTGGAGAGTTTGTGAACCATGCCTCTGAGGACGGAAGCCTAGCACCCGACCTGCACTTTGGGTTAGGGTTAGGGTTATGGTTAGGTTTAGGGATAGGTCTTATGGAAAAGGCTTGTGGGATCTCTCTCAGCCAAGGGCTGAGTTGAGGGCGGGACTCAGGAGGCTCCTCAGGCCCTGGGTTTTTGGCCAGGAGGGGCAAACAGGGTGGGAATGTCCTGAGGGGAGCATGCTGGGTTTTAATTCTCTGAGGGTATTTAATAGCAAGGAATGAAACAGTTTGTTTCTGGCTGAGAGGCTGAGTCCTTCTGACAGTGTGATGCTCCCATTCATGGAGGAACTGGGTATCAGACCTCTGGGGTCCGGAACCTGAACACCCAACCTAGGGTTAGGGTTTGGCTCTGGGAGAGTGGCAGACCTGATTTGTCAGTGCAGAGTCATGCTCTCCACAGGGCTCAGTTGAGGGCGTAGCTCTAGCAGCCCATCAGGATCCAGGACTGTTGTGTGGGTGTCCTAGGAAGGTGTGGGTGGCTTTACGGGGCAGGCAGGTTTCTCTCGTCACGAGGGTCCTCCACAGGGCCAAATGGCTCAGTTTCCTCATGGGTGGCACCCAGAGTCCTACGTTGTGAATAAGGAGTACCCAAACTGGAGGGCTACTGGGCCAGGCCACCGGGGACGGAAGTTTGTGTGAGCACCCTAGGGTTAGGGTTAGGCCGACAGGGCATGGCAGGCCCGATCTGCTGGCACTGAGGTGGCCTCTCCCTAGGGCTGAGTGGAGGGCTTGTGACTGTAGGATCATCAGACTCCTCGTTCGTGGTCCTGGTGGGCGCCTATCATGGCTGTGGCCCAAGGGATGCATGCAGGTTTCTCCTGCTCTGTGGGTTCAGCTCATTTCTAAAGGGCATGCTTTCCTTTTAGGTTCAAGCGCAATTGTGTACTGCAGCTCAGTGTTGCCCCTTCTGGAGAGGTTGGGAAACTGGCCTCCTGAGGTCGGAAGCCTGAGCACCAGACCTGGGTTTGGGTTAGGGTTAGTGTGAGGTTTGGGTTATGTCTTAGGACAAGGCATGTCGGATCTGGCAACACAGATATGGGCTCACCCAAGGGCTGAGTTTAGGGCGGGACTCAGGAGGCTCCTCAGGACCTGGGATTTTGGGCTGGAGGGGCAACGAGGGAAGGAAGACCTCAGGGGAGCCTGCTGGTTTCTAGGTCTCAGAGGGTATTGGATAGCACGGAATGAAATGCTTTGATCCTCGCTGAGAGGCTGAGTCCGTCCGACAGTCTGATGCTCCCATCCATGGGAGGAACAGGTTTTCAGGCCTCTGGGGTCCAGGGCCTGAACACCCAACCAAAGATTAGGGCTTGACTTTGGGAGAATGGCAGACCTGATTTGTCAGTGGGGAGTCATGCTCTCCGCAGGGCTCATTTGAGAGCGTAGCTCTAGCGGCCCATCAGGATCCGGGATTGTTATGTGGAGGTCCTAAATAGGTTTGGGTGGCTTTTCGGGGCAGGCAGGTTTCTCTTGCCTCGAGTGTCCACCACATGGCCAAATGGCACAGTTACCTCGTGGGTGGCATCCAGAATCCTGCGTTGTGAATAAGGAGACCCCAAATTGGAGGGCTATCGGGGAGGCCACTGGCGATGGAAGTCTGAATAAGCACCCTAGTGTTAGGGTTAGGCCGACGGGGCATGGCAGACCTGATCTGCCCGCACTGAGGTGGTCTCTCCCTAGGCCTGAGTGGAGGACTTGTGTCTGCAGGATCATCAGACTCCTGGCTTGTGGTCCTGGTGGGCGCCTAACATGGCTGTGGCTCAAGGGATTCATGCAGGTTTCTCTTGCTCTGCGGGTTCAGCTCATTTTTAAAGGGCATCCTTTCCTATTGGGATCAAGTGCAATTGTGCGGTGCAGCTCAGGTTTCCCCCATCTGGAGAGTTTGGCAACCAGGACTCTGAGGATGAAAACCTGAGCACCTGACCTGGGCTTCGGCTTAGGGTTATGGCTTAGGGACCAGGCATGTCCGATCTAGCAACACATATATGGGCTCACCTAAGGTCTGAGTAGAGGGAGATGCTCAGGAGGCTCCTCAGGCCCTGCGTTTTTGGCCCAGAGGGGCACAGAGGGCGGGAATGGCCTCAAGGGATCATGCTGGTTTCTAGGTCTCTGAGTATATTGGATAGCACGGAATGAAACGCTTTGTTCCTGGCTGAGAGGCTGAGTCCTTCTGATAGTGTGATGCTCCCATTCATGGTAGGAACTGGGTATCAGGCCTCTGGGATCCAGAGCCTGAACACCCAACCTAGGGTTAGGGTTTAACTCTGGGAGAATGGCAGACCTGATTCGTCAGTGCAGAGACAGGCTCTCCACAGGGCTCAGTTGAGGGTATAGCTCTGGCGGCCCATCAGGCTCCGGGATTGTGGTGTGTGTGTCCTAGGAGGTGTGGGTGGCTTTACGTGGCAAGTAGGTCTCTGCCGCCACGAGGGTCCTGCACAGGGCGGAATGGCACAGTTTCCTCGTGGGTGGCACCCAGAGCCCTGCATTGTGAATAAGGAGGCCCCACACTGGAGGGCTACTGGGCCAGGCCACCGGGGAAAGAAGTCTGAATAAGCACCCTAAGGTTAGGGTTATGCCGAGGGGCATGGCAGGCCCGAACTGCCTGCGCTGAGGTGGCCTCTCCCTAGGGCTGAGTGGAGGACTTGTGTTTATAGGGTCGTCAGACTCCTGGTTGCATGCATGCTTTCCTTTTAGCTTCAAGTGCAATTGTGGGCTGCAGTTCAGTGTTCCCCCATCTGGAGAGTTTAGGAAACAGGCCTCTGAGGACGAAAGCCTGAGTACCCGACCTGGGCTTAGGGTTAGGGTCAGGGTTAAGGTTATGTCAAAGGGACAAGGCATGTCAGATATGACAACATAGATATGGGCTCACCCAAGGGCTGAGTCATGCTCTCCACAGGGCTCAGTTGACGGCATAGCTCTGGCGGCCCATCAGGATCTGGGATTGTTGTGTGGGGGTCTTAAAATGGTGTGGGTGGCTTTACAGGGCATGCAGGTTTCTCTCGCCACGAGGTTCCTGCACAGGGCCAAATGGCAGAGTTTCCTCGTGGGAGGCACCCAACGTCCTGCGTTGTGAATGAGGTGTCCTCAAACTGGAGGGCTACCAGGCCAGGCCACCGGGGACTGAAGTCTGAATAAGCACCCTAGGGTTAGGGTTAGGCCGAGGGGGCAGGGCAGGCCCAACCTGCCCACGCTGAGGTGGCCTCTCCCTAGGGCTGCTTTGAGGGCATTATGTCTGCAGGATCGTGAGACTCCTGGTTCGTGGTCCTGGTGGGCACCTAACGTGGCTGTGGCCCAAGGGATGCATCCAGGTTTCTCCTGCTCGGCGGGTTGAGCTCATTTCTAAAGGCCATGCTTTCCTATTGTGACCAAGTGCAATTGTGCAGTGCAGCTCAGGGTTCCCCCATCTGAAGAGTTTGGGAACCAGGCTTCTGAGGATGGAAGCCTGATCATCCGATCTGGGCTTCGGGTTAGAGCTAGGGTTAGGGTTAGGGTTAGGTTTATGTCTTAGTGACAAGGGACATCCGATCTGGCAACACAGATATGGGCTCACCAGAGGGCTGAGTTGAGGGCGGGACCCAGGAGGCTCCTCAGGACCTGGGGTTTTCTCTTTTGTCTCTAACTAGAGGGACCCTAGAATAATTCCGTGTCCGTGTCAATGAGCCATATGCTCCCTGGAAAGAGGAGACTACCACAGACTTCTCAGGACTGTGGTTATGTTGCAGCACAGGGCCCGCGCAAGGGCCCCTCCCAGTTGGGTTTCAGAACACTGGGCACATACGGAAACTTCGGGTGTCTGAAGTCTCGGAAGGAAGAATTGGATGCAGGCCAAACGAGCGGTTTTGTGCGAGGTGGCCTCATTCCTGGGGCAAGGGGAATCAAACTTAGATGTCTCCTTCCCTGGTTGTATTTTCTGTTTGGTTCACTTTCTCTGCAGATCCCCATAAAAGGCACTCCCGTAAACTTCCATATTTCAAACTGTGTCTTGGCTCACATTCAGGGCTCATGGAGCTCTCACTCTCACAGAATAGTCTCAGACTTTGATTAATCCTGCTTTTGTTCTGAGTTCAGCCCCCATAATTGGTGTCTGATATCGCCCCACCAAACGACGGTCCTCCAACCCAGTGCAGGCTCTGCGTAAGGTCCAGTGCTTAGTGCACCAATGATTAGCCATACATTCACCAAACACATGCCCTCTCTCACTGACTGCACTGTATAGAACACATAGCAAGGCACACCCCGTGGGCCCCATGAAGCCCCTGTACTCTGACGCATTCAATCACGTGCCACAGCACCAACTGCACACACAAACCATCCACAAGCCATTGCCTGCTGACACCGCACCAAGAGATCTCACACATAGCACACATACAACCTACATGCATAGGCTACAAACAGAGCACACCCATACAGGCATACAGCCTACACACACCACTCCCACAGAAAACACAGACATAGACTCGGCCCTTACTCGTCACACAGAAAACTCACAGAAGACACAGACACCACACACAGCAAACCTACACCACACACAGGAGAATCCATATAACCACCCCGTCACCGCACACAGTGCCCCGATGCAACCTACACCACAAAAGGGCCACACCCAAGACTCTCACAGGACAAACGGAGCACAAGCCTATCAGGGAAACATAGAAAACAATCCCCAAGTTCACGACACTCACAAACACACATACACACCCACACATGCACACCCACACAGACACACACACACACACACACACACACATAAATGCGCGCAGGCGGGCACACACAATGCGTGCAAAACACACAATGCATGCCACACACCCATCCAAAACCATGCACTGCAGACATACACCATTCACACTCATTTCATCGACCTCCAATGCAACAGAGTCACCTCCAAAACACCCCCTACGATCTACACATATAGATCACCTGCATGGAATGGCGATGTTACACAAACTTATGAAAGGCACACACAGTCCGTATCCTACCAAAACTCACATGCAAGACAGACACCACATTTCTACCTCATGGACGACACACTCACCTCGCCTGGACCTACAGTGCAAACACACACCTCATGCCATCCAAACTATGCCCAGCAAAAACACCCCAACACACCCCACACTGATATCACTTGTTTAACACACACCCAACCGATTCATACCACTCGTCCTTGTCCCGTCTTGCGCATGTCCATCACAAACAAGATACACATGACAGACAACATAGAGAACACACACACACAGCTACCCACATCAAAGAGACCACCCACACGACCCTATGCTCCACAATCACTACACCTATTCCACCCAGAACACATATCTCCTTCACACACCATCCATCCAAAACACAAACGCACCACCGCACCACCAAGACACTCCACTCCACTATGGGCAATCAAGTCACCTACTCCCCTCACCCACATTCCACAGGCAACCAAGGAATCATGGCACTTGCAGCACCCACCACCACGCATCCACTGCCTACATACCACAACTCTACCCCTCACCCATACCTCACATCACTACACATGGACCACAGGAATTCCTTATATTCATCACACACACCCCAGACATATCCCAAACACACACAGTGAACCCATGCCCAAACCAACACACACAGCCATCTGTTACATGGAGCAATGCACACTGCACAGACAAGCATACATTACGTGCATACACTCCATATGCAGTGGTCACATCACAACACACACCACTTCTATACCAGAAACTCACAACACTTAGCCCTCCCAGAAGCACGCCATGCCCATACCACACAAACACTATGCACACACCGTGATTCACCACACACACCAGGCATCTCCCACAAGCATACCACACAGAGACCACATGAATGGGCACCCCCCCACACACACCATGCACACACCATAGATACCCCAAACTCAGCCCACCTAGTCCACCCTAATCTACAACGCACACACACCAGAAGAAAAGAACAGAAATAATCCACACACAACACATACCCCACTAACACAGTGCATGGATATCATGAATACACACCACCTACCCCTCACCCATAGGCATTGGAGAAACATCAATCATCCACAATACGAAACACATCTCAATCACACACAAACGCCATGTAAAACACACAAGACACACACCATATCCATCAGACTCGTGAACAGCATCCACTCAACACACCTATAACACAGAGATACACTCACTTATGAAACACAACTATGGAAAACACACAACCACCTCAAGAGTCAGAACACCTGTCAGATTCAAACCGTGCTGAAACAACACCAACTACACAGTCACACACACACACACACACACACACACACACACACACACAAACACACACACACACACACACAAACACAGAGGAGTTCTGCTTCCTTCTTGGGTGGCTGTTGTCAGCCTGCTTATGCATAGCCAGCCTGTCACCTTCCCCAGGCTGACTGACATGCCTTCATGACAAAGAAGAGATTGTTCCCACCTGCCCAGAATGCTGCACGGCAGGGCGTGCTCTGAAAGAGCCCTTGCCTGGTAGTGTGCACTGAGTCCCAGTCCCAAACACTTGAGAGTAGCCCCCCAAAGCACCCCAGCTCTCCCTTAGCCACTTCTAATGGTAGTCAGTATGGGAAGGACAGGAAAAGGAGACAGGGCCAGAAGCATTCATTGACTTTTGGCAGAAAGGACCCAGGCTGCTTGTCGACAGGGCTCCCAGGTATAGCCTATGGAGGTTCCCTTTGCCCAAGCCCACAGCTGATTCTTATTCCTGATATGGGGAGCTCGCTAGGAAAGTGTGCTTGCTGGTCCCTTCCTTTTCGACATCATCACATGCTCCTCTCCACTGAAGAAATTTGGCCCTTGGTATCTACTTCCATGCATTGCTTCTCATTGCATACTACCTTTAGTCCTGAGGCCATTCGAATCCTGTGTCTCAGTGAACCTGGGAGTCTGCCCAACACCTCGGGCCTGTACATTAGGCTGGGCCCCAGGATCCGCTACAATCTAGTCTCAGAAAGACATGAACATGGGGAGGGATAGCGGATTGTCATATGGCAGCAGAGGCTGGGCTGGAGGTTCTCAGAGACACCTGGTCACATTTCCATAGCCAAGGGAAACAGAGTTAATGCAAAGGTCAGATTGATTTCCTTCCCATTGGAATGGACCACATTGGCCCTCCTGTAGCTCTTCTCCCAAGCTTGCTGAATTTCAAACCTTCCCTTGGCTTCCATTCCTGGGATATGGAGCTGTCATTCACACAGCCAGCACTCATTGGTCGGTGGCAATTTTTCCCTTGTGGTCCTGTGCTCAGAGAGAGCAGTCAGGGTCAGATATTGCCAATTAATCTTGGGCTCCTGTTTATGACTGCATGCTGCTTGGCTGTATGGACTAAGGAATGGAATGGGTGGTCAGCTGGCTCTATTCTTTGACTCCCTCTGGTGCCTCCGTTCGGAAGACCAGATGGCGAGGGCGGGCAGAGTATTCTGCCAGTCCTGGTGAGGCCTTTATCCGAGCATACTCAGAGAATATTGACCGAAGGCCCAGTTGTAAACACAGGAGCTTCCACAGAGAGTAATCCACCACTGCTTGCCCTGAACGAGTGCTATCTCTAGTCACTGGCTTGAAAGGCAGAGAAATATCTAAGGCCAGATGCGGTTCCTCTTCTTTCTAAAGGATGAATGGAAGCCTCTGGCTGACCAACTCTCTGGTGTAGCCCGTGGAGATTTCCCGACGCCTGAATGCAGACTTGTGTCTTAGTCCTGAGAAAGTCAACTCGTTGGGAGACTGGGCTAGTGCTTCCATTCTGAATATGGTTGTTTCATTGCAAAGGCAGGGTTGGGGGTGCGCATGACTTGGGAGAGGGGCAGAGTGAGAGAATCTCCGTGGAGACTCCCCACAGAGCATGCAGCAGGACAAGGACATTCCATCCCGCCATCAGGGAGATTAAAATTAAAACCACATTGAGATACCACCTTACACCAGTTAGAATGACCAAAATTAGCAAGACAGGAAACAACGTGTGTTGGAAAGGATGTGGAGAAAGGGGAACCCGCTTCCACTGTTGGTCGGAATGCATGTTGGTGCAGCCAATTTGGAGAACAGTGTCGAGATTCCTCAAGAAATTAAAAATAGAGCTTCCTTATGACCCTGCAATTGCACTACTGGGTATTTACCCCAAAGATACAGATGTAGTGAAAAGAAGGGCCATCTGTACCCCAATGTTCATAGCAGCAGTGGCCACAGTCGCCAAACTGTGGAAAGAACCAAGATGCCCTTCAACGGACGAATAGATAAGGAAGATGTGGTCCATATACACTATGGAGTCTTATGCCTCCATCAGAAAGGATGAATACGCAACTTTTGTATCAACATGTCTGGGACTGGAAGAGATTATGCTGAGTGAAATAAGTTAAGCAGAGAGAGTCAATTATCATATGGTTTTGCTTCTTTGTGGAGCATAAGAAATAGCATGGAGGACAAGGGGAGATGGAGAGGAGAAGGGAGTTGAGGGAAATTGGAGGGCGAGGTGAGCCATGAGAGACTATAGACTCTGAAAAACAATCTGAGGTTTTTGAAGTGGTGGGGGGTGGACGGTTGTGTGAGCCTGGTGTTGGGAATTATGGAGGGCATGTATTGCATGGAGCACTGGGCGTGGTGCATAAACAATGAATTCTGGAACACTGAAAAGAAATTTAAAAAAATCATGATGTCAAAATAAAAATATTATTTATTTAGAATATCTAGGAAAAAACCCTCATTAATTGCTAATGTCTTTAAGACTATCTCAACATTTCTAAATTAGTGTTCTACTAAACCCAAGAATATAGAAAACATTAATAGGGATATTTGCAGGGTAAAACAAGTTCAGTGTCAAAATACAGAACATTTTTTAAAAAGCTGAAAAAATAGCTGAGAAGATTTCTTTTTTAATGTAACACTTTCAGGGTCTTAAAATGCTAATAAGAGCTTCTTAGGGTAAGATAGAGTAAACAATGTTTCACCAACCATTTTGCAAAATGTCTTGCAGAACACTTTCTGGAATATTTGTGTCTAACTCCTATAGTTATGTTCTACCATCCTGGTCACAGAAAAAGCTGACTACTGCAGCTATAACACAGGAGAGCTGAAGATTGGATGAACATAATATATCTATTATGTTTTATATCTATTATATCTATCTATTTGATATGTTAATAAAATATCCAGAATTTTGAATGAACTGTTTTATTATTTTCATGATTATTTTCTAGTACCAGGATGTGCAGATATGTTGTTAAAAATGCTATTGATTAATATTTTTAAAAAGACACAATAAAAGAACACTGAGAAATTGCTTTTAAGTTTCTGTGAATCCAATTCTTCCTGATTCTACGTCAAGACACTTTCTGACCCTATCTTTTTTTTTTTTTTAAGTTCTGGCAGCCTCACCCTGTCATGGAAGATGGCACAAAATGCCAATAACAACATAGCAAAGCAAATATATTAGTTGAGATGACACATAATTTTATGGAAGGACTTGTACAAGTGGATATATTTGTTGCATACAGAAAAAGTAATATAACACATCAAGTGTACAAAATGATTATAATTCTCTTTTAATCAGTCCCTATTGACTGATAAATCACAAGGGCCATAAAGACAAGTCCAAGTCACTTTCAAGACATTCTAGGCCAGTCCCAATGATTAGAGCCATAAGATGCCCCAACCCATTACTTATCAAGGTACCTGCTTAGTGATCTGTAAGAGCCCTAAGGATAAATTTAGATACGGATGGTTAATCTAAAAGCAATAGACTTGCAGAGATTCCAGTGGTTGTGCAATATAAACCATGATTACTTTGGAAAGAGTGTGTATCACATTACGAGGACATAGGGACATTTTCATAGGAACTAAAAATTAAGCTTGTGATCCTCAAGAAATGATAGCAACACTATGTAAAGCAATGTAATATAATATGACCCAAATCAATAGTCTCCATTAACATTGCTTGTCCTGTCAGACAGATTGCTAAATACTATATTTAAATAACAATGGATACAAACTCATTAATCTTTTATACATTTAAATATATTGCAATATATACAAGTTTCATAAGCAGATGGGAAACAGTGGTGAATTTGTATGAAAAGGGCAATAACATTCTGTGTATTTTCTCCCATGAGCTTTCATATCAAGCCAGTAGACAAAGACCTGGAGCAGGGAAATGGATCTTCTACCACATATTTCATTCTACTGGGCTTTCCCTTTTACTTTCAGCATCCTGGCCTCTTCATCTCCATTGTCCTTGTTATTCTTGGGGTGGCCAGGATGGGAAACTCCATACTAGCTCTGCTGTTGTGGGGTGATGCTTGCCTCCACACCCCAATGTACTTCCCACCCAACCCTCTCTCCCTCATGGACATAATTTTAATAATTTTCACCACTGTCCTCAAGATGGAAACCAAGTTCTTGACATAAATACATCTCTTGCATTGGCTGTAGAGTTCCAACCTTTCATTTGAAGCTGGGAGTGGCTGAGTGTGCTCTCCTGACTCTCATGGTATTTGACCACTCTCAGGGCATCTGTAGTCCACTCAGATATCTGGCCATCATGACACGTGAGTCACTGGTTCAAATGGTCACTGGTTCATGGGCTAGGAGTGTGCTCCACTCCTTAATGTACACAATTTTTGCCATGCATTTCTCTGCTTGTAGCACCGGAAAATTCACCATTTCTTATGTGAGGTTCTCTTGTGAGAAAATAAATCTACGAGAAAGTGATATTACTGCCCAGCATTGTTTCTATTCTCATCCCTTTTAGACTCATTCTGACCTCCTACATACTCATCTACCTTACTGTCCTTCACATGAATTCCCCTCAGGGCAAAAACAAAGCTCTAGCTACCTGCTCCTCCCACCTTGGTGTGATAAGGCTCTACTTTGATCCAACCATGATTAGCTATGGGACTTCAGGTTCTTCTCTCCACTCAGAGATGGAACAGCTTCTCTGTTTGATGTAATCATTATCCCCATGCTTAATCCCCTCATCTACAGCAGGAAGAACAAGAAGGTGTTGGGGCCCTGAGGAAGGTTCTATGGAGAAACCTGATGTTTAAGCAGGGTGGATAATGTCACTTGTTCCTTAAAATACCCAGATTCTTTATTGTTATCCCAGTTAATGCTTAATGCTATTATGAAAAATGCTAATGCTATTATGAACTCTGAATTCCAATTTTCAACCCACATTAATTATACATCTTTCCTTTCAGATTTTTAGTAATGTGCACTATGCTACAATGGGGCAGGGAAGTTCCCATATAACAGTGTTACCTAAATTAAATGTAAAGAAAGCATATAGCTTTCCTAGACTTTATAAACCAATTTGTGGTACGTAATCTAGGCATATATGTCCAACAATTCTTACACGATTCAAGATATGATGGTTCTAATGCACTTTTCTAAGTCTTTCTGGTGCTTGCTAAAATGTCCCAAACCCTTTCAATAGTGTGGCCACATCTGATCTCACCCACTATGCTATACTGTTCAACCACACCAGACTGGACAACTATACCTCATATGTCATGTTCTGTCTCTCTCTAATGCTATTGTTGGACTGAGATCTAGATTAACACCAAAAGTTATGATTACCCAAAGCCTTGGAGTAACCTTCAAGAGAAAGGCTCTTTAGGAAGAACAGGTGGAACCCAGATGGCAGGAATGTCTTGCCATGGTTTTATGTTGTTGTGTCAGACTCCCAGGGGGGAAAATAATTTGAGATATCCAATTCTTTAGGGTTCTAAGTAGAGACTCACTGAGATAGAAGAAAGTTATGATCTCTCCTTAAGTCATGGCAGTGCATGACGTCTTGAGAAAAGGTTTGCATTGGAACATGAATGGAGCCTGTACCATGACTTGTGATAATTTTTTGAGTGTCCTAAAAAAAGAAATGGAACTAAATTTAGTATCAATGTACTTCTCAGGTACTGACAAAGTATATTGAAGGTATTGTTTACTAATAATTATTTACATTGACTGAATGTTTACCTATTGCCATGCACTGTCTTAAGAGTTTTATATACATTACCTCATTTAGTCTTGAAGTACACCTACGAGGCATGAATTTGGGATTCTTAATGAGCACATTGGGCTCTGAAGCCAAACTGCATGTTTTCAAATCCTACCTCTGTAGCTAAGATCTCTATGTCATTGGGTAAGTGATTTAAACATTTAAGCTTTTTTTTTTTCTTTAAATAGCATGGAAAATTTAAAAACAATTGTGAATAATGAAAGAAAAATTAGTGTCAAACATTGAAAACAAGACTAGCATGCGATCTGAGTCTAGTATTTTTTTTTTCATTTCTTCAAGAAACATTTATTGAGCTCTTATTATGTGCCAGGCCCAGTATTAAACCCTGAGTTCAAGGTCACAAGAGACCTCATACCCTCTCCCCAACCATCCACTTTTTTAATTTATTTTTTTAAATTTCTTCTCAGTGTTCCTGAATTCATTGTTTATGCACCACATCCAGTGCTCCGTGCAATACATGCTCTCCACAATGCCCACCACAGGCCCACCCAACCTCCCACCCCACACCCCTCCAAAACCCTAAGAATCTTTTTCAGAGTCCACAGTCTCTCATGGTTCATCTCCTCCTCCAATTACCCCCAACTGCCTTCTCCTATCCATCTCTCCATGTCTCCATGTTATTTCTTATGCTCCACAAAGAAGCAAAACCATATGATAATTGACTCTCTCTGCTTGAGTTATTTCACTCAGCATAATCTCTTCCAGTCCCATCCATGTTGATAACAAAAGTTGGGTATTCATCCTTTCTGATGGAGGCATAATACTCCATACCATATGTGGACCACATATTCCTTACTCATTCGTCTGTTGAAGGGCATCTTGGTTCTTTCCACAGTTTGGTGACTGTGGTCATTGCTGCTATGAACATTGGGGTACAGATGGCCCTTCTTTTCACTACATCTGTATCTTTGGGGTAAATACCCAGTAGTGCAATTGCAGGTTCATAGGGAACTCTAATTTTAATTTCTTAAGGAATCTCCACACTGTTTTCCAAAGTGGCTGCACCAACATGCATTCCCACCAACAGTGTAAGAGGGTTCCCCTTTCTCCACATCCTCTCCAACACATGTTGTTTCCTGTCTTGCTAATTTTGGTCATTCTAACTGGTGTAAGGTGGTATCTCAATGTGAATCTCCAAGATGGTTAATGATGATGAACATTTTTTCATGTGTCTGATAGCTATTTATATGTCTTCATTGGGGAAGTGTCTGTTTATGTCTTCTGCCCAGTTTTTGACATGATTATCTGTTTTGTTTGTGTTGCGTTTCAGTAGTACTTTATAGATCCTGGATATCAGCCCAATGTCTGTACCATCATTGGAGAGTATCTTCTCTCATTCTGTGGGTTGCTTCTTTGTTTTGTTGACTGTTTCCTTTGCTGTGCAGAAGCTTTTGATCTTGATGAAGTCTCAAAAGTTCATTTTTGCTTTTGTTTCCTTTGTCTTTGGAGACATATCTTGAAAGAAGTTGCTGTGGCAGACGTCAAAGAGGTTACTGCCTATGTTCTCCTCTAAGATTCTCATAGATTTCTGTATCACACTGAGGTCTTTTATCCATTTTGAGTTTATCTTTGTGCACGGTGTAAGAGAATGGTCAAGTTTCATTCTTCTACACATAGCTGTCCAATTTTCCCAGCATCATTTATTGAAGAGGCTGTCTTTTGTCCACTGTATATATTATTTTTCCTACTTTGTCAAAGATCATTTGACCATAGAGTTGAGTGTCCATATCTGGGCTCTCTACTCTGTTCCACTGATCTATTTGTCTATTTTTGTGCCAGTACCATGCTATCTTGGTGATCACAGGTTTGTAATAAAGTTTGAAATCAGGCAACGTGATGCCCTCAGTTTTGTTTTTCTTTTTAAACATTTCCTTAGCAATTCAGAGTCTCTTCTGATTCCATACAAATTTTAGGATTACTTGATCCAGCTCTTTGAAAAATGTCATGGAATTTTTAGTGGAATGGCATTGAAAGTATAGATTGCTCTAAGAAGTCTAGACATTTTAACAATGTTTATTCTTCAAATCCATGACATGGAATGGTCTTCCATTTTTTTGTGTGTCTTCTCCAATTTCTTCCGTGTGTGTTCTGTAGTTCCTCGAGTACAGATCCTTTACCTCCGTTGTTAGGTTTATTCCCAGGTATCTCATGGTCCTGGGTGCTATAGTAAATGGAATTGATTCTATAATTTCCCTTCCTGTGTTTTCATTGATAGTGTATAAGAAAGCAACTGATTTCTGTGCATTGACTTTGTATCCTGCCACATTACTGAATTGCTGTATGAGTTCTAGTAGTTTGGGGTGGAGTCTTTTGGATTTTCCAGATAAAGTATCATGTCATCTGTGAAGAGACAGAGTTTGACTTCTTCAATGCTAATTTGAATACCTTTTATTTCTCTTTGTTGTCTAATTGCTGTTGCTAGAACTTCTAATACTAATGTTGAACAAGAGTGGTGAGTGTGTGCATCCTTGTCATGTTCCTGATCTCAAAGGGAAGGATGTCAGCTTTTCCCCATTGAGGAATATTCACTGTGGGTTTTTCATTGTTAAATTTTATAAAATTGAGGAATGTTCCCTTTATCCCTATACTTTGAAGCATTTTAGTCAGGAATGGATGCTGGATTTTGTCAAATGCTTTTTCTGCATCATGCTTCTTCTCTCTTCTCTTATTGATTTGTTCTGTCACATTGATTGATTTGCGAATGTTGAATTACCCTTGCAACCCAGGGATAAATCTCATCTGGTCATGGTGGATAATACTTTTAATGTACTCTTGGATCCTATTAACTAGGATCTTGTTGAGAATCTTAGCATTCCTATTCATCATTGGTCTGAAATTCTCCTTTATGGTGGGGTCTTTGCCTGGTTTGGGGATAAGGGTAATACTGGCTTCATAAAAAGAGTCTGGAAGTGTTCCTTCTGCTTCAATTTTTTGAACCAGATTCAGGAGAACAGGTATTAATTCTTTTTGAAAGTTTGGTAGAACTGACCAGGGAATCCGTCAGGTCCTGGGCTCTTGTTTTTTGGGAGGTTTTTGATCACCGCTTTAATCTCGTTACGAGGTATCAGCCTATTCAGGTTGTCAATTTCTTCCTCATTCAGTTTTGGAAGTTTATAGTTTTCCAGGAATGCATCCATTTCATTTCATCTAAGTTGCTTAATGTATTGTCATATAACTGTTAATAATAATTTCTAATGATTGTTTCTATTTCCTAGGTGTTAGTTGTGATCTCTCCCTTTTCATTCATAATTTTATTAATTTGGGTCTTCTCTCTTTTCTTTTGGATTGGTTTGGCCAATGGTTTATCGAATTTATTGATTCTATCAAAAAACCAGCTTCTAGTTTCATTGATGCATTCTTCTGTATCTCTAGTTTCTATGTTACTGATCTCTGCTCTAATCTTGATTATTTCCCTTCCTGTGTGTGGGGTTGGCTTAATTTGCTGTTGATCATCCAGTTCTTCAAGGTGTACAGATATCTGGTGTATTCTGGATTTTTCAATTTTTTGGAGGGAGACTTGGATGGCTATGTATTTCCCCTTTAGGACCGCCATTGCTGTATCCCATAGACTTTGGACTGAAGTTTCTTCATTCTCATTGGTTTCCATGAATTGTTTAAGTTCTTCTTTGATCTCCTGGTTGATCCAAGCATTCTTATGCGAGGTGGTCTTTAGCTTCCACGTGTATCAATTGCTTCAGAACTTTTTCGTGTGGTTGTGCTCCAGTTTCAAAGCATTGTGATCTGAAAATATGCAGGGAATAATCTCAGTCTTTTGGTATCAGTTGAGCCCTGATTTGTGACCAGGTGTGTGTTCTATTCTGGAGGAAGTTCTATGTGTGCTCGCGAATGAGTATTCTATTGTTTAGGGTGAAATGTTCTGTATCTATCTTTGAGCTCCATCTGGTCCAGTGTGTCATTCAATGCTCTTGTTTCTTTATTGATTTTCTTCTTGGATGATCTGTCTACTACTGAGAGTGGTGTGTTAAGATCTCCTACTATTAATGTATTCATATCAATATGACTCTTTATCTTGATTAACAATTGTCTTATGTTGGCATAACAACATATGTTATGTTGGCTTATGTTGGCTGCTCCTGTATTGGGGACATAGGTATTTACAATTGTTAGATCTTCTTGGTGGATAGACCCTTTAAGAATGATGTAGTGTCATTCTATATCTCTGACTATAGTCTTTAGTTTAAAATCTAATTTATCTGATATGAGAATCACTATCCCAGCCTTCTTTTGAGGCCCATGGGCATGAAAGATGCTTTTCTATCCCTTCACTTTTAGTCTAGATGTATCCTTAGGTTCAAAATGGGTCTCTTATAGACAACCTAGAGACAGGCCCCATCGTTTTATCCAATCTGCAACCCTGTTTCATTTTATGGGCACATTAGGCCATTCATGTTGAGAGTGATTATTGAGAGTTACATTTTTATTGACATCATGTTACCTGTGAAGTGCTTTTTCTATAGATTGTCTCCATAAATTTCTGTTCAAGATATTCTTTTTTTTTTCCCCCTCTTTTATAGAACTCCCCTTAGTATTTCTTGTAGTGCCGGCTTGGTGGTCACATACTCTTTTAAACCTTGCTGGTCTTGAAAGCCCTATATCTCTTCCTCCATTTTGAATGTCAGCCTTGCTGGATAAAATATTCTTGACTGTATGTTCTTCTCATTTAGTGCCCTGAATATATCTTGCCAGCCCTTTCTGGCTTGCCAGGTTTCTGTGGACAGGTCTGACGTTATTCTGATGGGCCTTCCTCTGTTCTTAATGAATCTCTTCCCCCTGGCTGCTTTCAAATCTCCTGTCTAAAATTGTGATTCATCAGATTCACAATCAGGTGCCTCATGATCTTTCTAGATTCTGGGATCTTGGGGGGATAACTTTCTGCCTCTAGGACAGGAACACTAGTTCCATTCACCAGATTGGAAAAATTTTCATGGAGAATTTGTTCAACTATATACTCTAGTCTTCTTTCTTTCTCCTCCTCCTCAGGGATTCTAATAATTCTGATCTTGGAATGTTTCATGGCGTCATTTATTTCCCTAACTCTGTTTTTTTTTTAAGATTTTATTTATTTATTTAACAGACAGAGATCACAAGCAGGCAGAGAAGCAGGCATAGAGAGAAGGGGAAGCAGGGTCCCTGCTGAGCAGAGAGCCCGATGTGGGGCTCGATCCCAGGACCCTTAGATCATGGCCTGAGCTGAAAGCAGAGGCTTTAACCCACTGAGACACTCAGGCGACCCTATTTCCCTAATTCTGCTTTCATGCCTTCTAAGCTATTTGTTCCAGGCCTCCTCCTGATCCTTTTTCTCTATCAGTTTTTCATCGAGATCACAAATTCTATTTTATGCCTCATTTACCCTAACTGCTAGAGAATTTAGGTTAGATTGGAACTCATTGATAACATTTTTAACTTCTTCCTGGTAGCTTTCACTTCTGCCCTAATTGATTCCATGTTATCATTAATGCTTTTCTTCAACCTAGCCATTGCCTGGATAATTGTTCGCCTGAATTCCCTTTCCGACGTACTGTTTATTTCCATATCCAATAGCTTTGATGGAGAGGGCATAGTCTCTGAATTTTTCCTCTGTTGGGCATTCCTCCTCCTAGTCATTTTGGTGAGAGATGGCTGAAGGATGTGTAGCTGAATATATCAACCGTGGTGAAGTCAAGGTGCACTCTGGAATGCTTCTGTGCAATTGGGAGTCCCCAGCAAAAAGAAAGAGAAAAGAAAGAGAGAGAGAGAAGAAAAAATAAAGAAGACCCAGCCAGAATGGGCCTCAAAGGTAAGATTTATAAAGTATACAAACAAAAAGAGCAACAAAATTAAGTTACAAGAAAAAAAAAAAAAAAGGGAACCCAGCCAAAATGAACCCCAAGTATAAGATATAGATACTACCAGAACAAAAACAAATACAGAGAAATACTGACAGAAGAAAAAGATGGGAGGGTAGTTATAAATACTCAGTGTGGGCGAGGAAGTTTATTTTGGTTCTTCCTGGATGTATCTTGATATCCTCGTTAAAGGACTCAACTTTCCTGAGTAATGGGGGATTAAAACTGGTTTACATATAGCGGTAGCATTGATTTGGGAAAGGGGATTACCTTGAGGCTTGTCTCTACATGAGTATTTAAAATAAATAAATAAATAAATAAAATTGAAAAGCAAAAGAAAAACACAGGTATATGTACCAAAAAAAGTTAAAGTTAAAAGGTTATTATGGACTTTGTTGTACTGTACATCTCATTGTGATGGTAAATAAGTTAAAAAGTTATTAAAAAAATAAGAAGAGCGAGAATAGTGGCAACGAATTAAAAATAAAAGTTGTATCAAATGTATTGTTCTGAAGGGGCACATGCTCCCGAATGTTTATAGCAGCAATGTCCACGTTAGCCAAACTATGGAAAGAACCTATATGTCCATGAACAGGTGAATGGATAAAGAAGATGTGGTATATATATATAAAATGTAATACTATGCAGCCACCAAAAGAAATGAAATCTTGCTATTTGCCATGACGTGGATGGAACTGGAGGGCATTATGCTTAGCAAAATAAGTCAATTGGAGAAAGACAACTGTCATATAATCTCCCTGATATGAGGAAGTAGAGATGCAACATGGGGTTTGGGGGATAGGAAAAGAATAAATGAAACAAGATGGGCTTGGGAGGGAGACAAACCATAAGAGACTCTTAATGTCACAAAACAAACTGAGGGTGGCCAGGGAGAGGGGTATAGGGAGAGAGTGGTGTGGTTATGGACATTGGGGAGGATGTGTGCTATGGTTAGTGCTGTGAAGTGTGTAAACCTGTCATTCACATACCTGTACCACTGGGGCTAATAATACATTATATGTTTATAAGTTTATAAAAAATAATAAAAATAATAAAAAGTTTTATCTATGAATAGTGGTTGTTATCCTTTTGGGGGGGTGGCTTTCTCAGGAAGGGAGCTGCCACGTATTTTTTTCAGTGGGTCTTGCTAGAGTTGAGTGCTCCTGCCCACTATTAAGGGGCTGGGCTCTGAGGAAACTGGTTTTTTCAGGTTTTTGCTCTCTGGAGGTATTTTTTTTTTTCTCTCTCCCCTTGGTAGCTTTTCGCAGTTCTTTGGAGGTTTAGAGGAAAGTAAACTGCACCCAGACCTCCGTCTCAGAGAGAAGCCTCAGTCTGTTCCCTTCTTGATGCTCCAGAGCACATAAATTCCCCCTCTGCTGCCAGCAGAGCATGTCTCCCGTCATAATCTCAGGGGTCGCAGGAGCTCCTGCTTGTGCCCCAGTGTTACCAAAACCACAAGTAGTCCACAAAGCTGGTTTCCAGCAGCTGCCTCTGCCGTGGCTGTCCAGGCAGGTCCAGATTGCCAGTTAGGTCCCAGCCAGAGAAAGCACACTGAGATTTTCATGCTTATCCAGGCTGGGAATGTTCAGACTCTTGCTGTCCTAGATAGCACTGGCTAGCGCCTGCAGGGACCTCCCTCAGAGGAGGGTGTGGAGCATGACTCAGACCCTGGTCATGCAGCACACGCACAGAGTGCAAAAGGCTGTGGTTCTAGAGAGCGCAGGCTGGCATCCACATCAGACTCTCTCATGTGCAGCACCATCCAGACGCTCTCAGGCATGCTGGTGGCTCAGGGACCAAGGCCTGGCTTCTTCGCTGCACTCTCTCTGGCTCAGCACCAGCAGTGGCTGTCCTGGGTCTGCGGACTTAAGCCCCTGTCCCTAACCACCCAATTCCACCAAATTCCCCTTAAGATCTTTTGCTCTTTTTGAGTGCTTTCAGCCGGACTCCAAGTTAATGCTGGCCCCCAATCACAGGGCACTCTCCTATTGGGGTATTACTTTCAAATGGGTGGCTTGTGGTGGCTCCCTCCCCTTTTTGTTTATCTTCCAATAACAGTCTGATGATCCCACTCTGCTTTACCTGTCCACTGGCGATAACTGCCCCTGTAGAGATCCAGAAGTGTATAATTCAAAAGAAGGCTGATTTCATTAGTGAACAGAGCTCTTAAGTAGATAATCAATGCACTTTAGGGAACCAGTTGAAACAGCACCTCCTACTTCTCCACCATCTTGTCCCTCCACCCATGAGTCTAGTGTTATTAACCATTATTACTTTTGTTAATTTTACTTCCCAGATGAGGAAATATGGGTTTCAAAAAGCCTAATCGGTTAATTATTTCTGAAAAGTGATGAAAAAAATTCCTTCCCTTCACTTGACACCAGCCACAAGTGTCCTTCAACAGGACCATGGAGCTGCTCCTTTCTTCTGTCTGGATCACACACCACCATGCCTCTATATAGGAATACTATCCTTTCCTCTTCTTCCTTTGGTATCCTCCAGCTCAAATGCTTTCTAAGAAAGACTCCTGGCCTCTTCACCTAAAGCACATGAATTTCTTTATCAGAAAACTTCAAGTCTTTCCTTCATAGTACTTATCACCCTATAATATGTTTGTGTAGTTGCTTATTTTCTGTATGTAATGCTATAATAAAATCTCCCTAAGTGTGGTGACCAGATTTCTCTTCATTGTGGTGGTATCCTCAGATGTGGTCAATGCTTGGTACATAATTGACACTCAGGAAATATTTTCCTTGATACATCTAATGAAAATTTCAGTACAGACATAGGAAGCACTTGAGATTCCTAGCCTATTAAACTGTATTATAAATCAGGCATAACAGTACAATCATGGTGACCACCTAGTACTTTCTCCTTGGTTTATTTTTCCTAAGTGACTTTTGGAGTGTTGAAAACCTTGGTTTATTGCTCTTCATTTTGTTTCATTTCACAAACTGCATTTTCTACAAATTGAAGTTTGTGGAAACCTGGCATCAAGAAAGTCTATCAGCACCATTTTTCAAACAGTATTATCTCACTTTGTATCTTTGTGTCACAGATTGGTAATTATCACAGCATTTCAAAATTTTTCTTTATTGTATGTCATGCTGATCTGTTACCAATGCTCTTTTGTATTATTATTGTAATTGTTTTGGTGTATGATAAATGACTCCTGTATAAGACAATGAACTTAATTGATAAGTATTGTGTTTGCTCTGACTACTCCAAAACTAGCTGTTCCCCTCTCTCTCTCTCTCTCTCTCTGAGCCTACTTATTCCATGAGACACAATGATACGGAAATTAAGCCAATTAATAACCCTGTGATGGGCACCAAGTGCTCAAGTGAAAGGAAGTGACATGTTTCTCACATTAAATTAAGAGCTAGAAATGATTATGCTTAGTAAAGAAGGTGTATTAAAAGCCAAGAGAAGCCAAAAGTTAGGCCTCTTGCACCAAACAACCAACTTGTAAATGCAAACAAAAAGTTCTTGAAAGAAATTAAAAGTTCTATGCCAGTGAACCTATAGATAGAGAATTAAAACAGCCTTATTGCTGATACAGAGAAACTTTTGTTGGGGTTCTGCTTAGAAGATCAAACCAGCCATATCATTTACTCAAGGCAAAGCCTAATCCAGAGCAAGGCCTTAATTCTCTTCAATTCTATGAATGCTGAGAGAGGTAAGGAAGACTTAGAAAAAAATGTTTCAAACTAGCAGAGGCTAGTTTATGAAATTTAAGGAAAGAAGTCATCTCTGTAACATCAAAGTGCAAGATGAAGCAGCAAGTGCTTCAGCAAGTTCTTCAAAAGTTTTACCTAAGATAATTAATGAAGGTGGCTACAAAACAAACAAACAAATAACAAACAAACAAACAGAAAACAACAGGTTTTTTTATGTAAACAAAACAGCCTTTTATGGGAAGAAGATATCATGTAGGACTTTCATAGCTAGAGCAGATATGTCAATGCCTGGTTTCAAAGTGTCAAATAATAGGTTGACTCTATTGCTAGGAGATAATGCAGCTGGTGGCTTTAAGCTGAAAAACCAAAGACAGAGAGAAGGGCAAGAGAACAGCAAGAGAGATGGCGACATGGTAGCAAAGGGAACCCTCAAATGGCAGTGGGGAGGGGTAGTGATGAAGGACTGGAAATAGATTTATCTGTCCTTGGGCACAGGAAAGAAGTCATCATTTAAAAATGAAGGTAGCACATAAAAGAGATAACACTGGGATTCCACCAAGCAGTGAAGGAGCTGCAGGGTTACTCTCCAGATCAGAGGGACTGGAAGATAACACAATTTATGTTCCCATATCACCTTGAAAGCCTAGACTGGAGTAGGATCTGGATACCACTAGGGTGGTTCCATCATCACAGGGAACTCATGGCCTCAGCAACCCCAGGATCTGCAAGGCCACAGCAGTCTCTCTGCTGGGGCACAGATAGTAAGCCACGTTTTATTATTCTTTTTTTAATTTTGATTTTTAAATTTTATTTAATTTGTTATGTTGTGTTTTTATTTGTAATCCTGTTGGTTTTTTTTTTTCTTTGCTTTCTTTCCCTCTTATTTCTTTTTCTTCTTTTTCTCTTTTTTATAATTTTTTCTTACTTTTTACTATTATTATTATTATTAATTATTTTCTTCCATCTGTTAAAAAAAAAAAAGCCACAGTATAAAAGAGTAACTAGCAGGGGCTCCTGGGTGGCTCAGTTTGTTGAACATCTGACTTCAGCTCAAGTCATGATCGCAGCACCCTGGGATCAAGCCCCATGTCCAGGTCTGTGATCAGCAGTGAGTCTGCTCTGCCTTTCCCTCTCCTCCCACCGTTCCCTCTGCCTGTGCACTCTCTCTTTCTCTCAAATAAATAAAATCTTAAAAAATAAAGAGAAATTAGCATAAACACCCACTGTTCCAGCCACCCAGGAAAATTCACTAAGCATGCACCATCTACATAGGGGACAGTATATACAACACCACCCCTTAAAGCTTAGGAGAAGGAGCTGTTCCACCTAATCCATGGAAACAGACAAAGTGAAGCAAAATGGAGAGAGAGTGGAATATGCTCCTAAAGAAAGAACAAGGATAAATGTCAGAAAATGAACTAAATGAAACAGGGATAAAAAATATGTTTGGTAAAGTAGTTAAAGTAATGATTATAAAGATACTCACTGGAATGAAGACAAGAGTACATGAAGTCAGTGAGTATTTCAATAAAGAGATAATATTAAAAAGAATCAATCAGAATCAAATAATACAATAAGAGAAATAAACACACTAGAGAAATATAACAGTAGATTAGAGGATGTAAAAGAACATATTGACCTGGAAAACAGGCCAATGGAAATGCTGAGAATGGCCAGCAATCCTTAAAATGATAGATGGAATATTACTCCAAAGTTTTCTATGCGAGAGGAGAAGGCAATGAGGTCAACCCTCAGAGACGAAGACCCTTTGCTCTTCTTTCCTCCCACTTTTATTTCTCCTACAGAATAATCACAAATCCCTATCACTGTTTCTCAAGAACATGATATGTGACAGGGGTCTTAATGGAACTAGGAGATTATGTGACATGATATCATGTCATAGAACACACTAATTGGCATTTTCAATGAGTTCTGATAAACTCATAGATAGCCTAAGGGTGCAGATCATAGGACATCTGTTTGGGCTAAGAAAGCTTTGGGGAAGACAACTCCCCATGGTGTTCCAATGGCAGAGTGGTCACGCAGGCCTCAGCATTCCAAAGGCCAACACCCTTCTCTGAAAACTTCCCTGCCCTCAACGGCCTCCATGTTACATTTTAACAAACCAGGTATTATGGCTGATTTCATGCTCTACATTAACCCCAACACAGAAACATAATTTGAACAACAAAAAGTGAAACTGGTCTTTTTTTTTTTTTTTAAATGAGGGTAGATTAAGAGATCTTTTGGAAAATATTAAGCAAACAAACAATCACATCATAGGGATCTCAAAAGAAGACAGAGAGAAAGGGGCACAAAACTTATTTGAATTAAAATCTGGAAACACCCATAATCTAAGGAATTAAATATACATCCAAGTCCAAGAAGCACAGAGCATCTTCCAAACAAGATGAATCCAAGGTGATCCACTTTATAACACATAATAATTAAAATGTAAAATATTATAAAGATAGATTTTTAAAAGCAGTAAAGAAGAAACAAAAAGGAGTCTATAGAAGAAAACCTATAAGGCTATGAGCGATTTTTCAGTAGAAACTTTGCAGGCCATATGAAAGTGATATGACCTATTCAAAGCATAAAGAAAAAATAACTAAATCTACAAACAAATATATTCTTCCCTATAATATTATCATTCAGATATGAAGGAGAGAGAGTTTCACAAATGATAAATGAATTTATTACCACTAAACCAGCCTTACGAGAAATATTAAAGGGACTTCTTTAAGTGGACAAGCAGGAGGAGGCAAGATGGAGGAAGAGTAGGGGACCAATTTTGTTTTATCTTGTCCCTTAAATTTAGCTGCATATCTACCAAACCATTCTGAACACCCACAGATTCAGCCTAAGATGTAAGGAAATATATCTGGAACTCTACAAGTAGAAAAGTTATTGCTTTTTACAAGGTAGGATGTGTGAAGTCATGAATCTGCAGGGAGATACCAGAAAATAAATGGGGGGAGATAAGCTAGCTACTGGAAAGTAATATAGCCCCAGAGCACAATATCAGAACCCTTAGAAGTCTGTTCCAGTAAGAAACAACCCTTTCTCAATGAGGGTCAGGGGATGAAAAGGATAAAATTCTAGGTGGATCTTTGTGGTCTCAGGATCCCAGGAGACACAGAAGGAATGGGGATGCCTGAAATGGTAGAGTACCCAAGCATGGGAGTGGGGAAACTGGTTATGGTCACTGAGTCAAAGAAGGGATTCTTAGCTTGGATCACCATAAATCATGAGCCAGCCAGGCTGGTAACGGCTTTCTGCTGGAGCACCCGGAAAAGGACTGGTACTTGCAGCCATTTACGATCCCTCTGGAGGGACAAAATGGCTGTACCCATGACCAGGCAACAGCTCTCAGGGGGGTGGCCCTAGAAAGGACAGTAAGGTGACACTGAGCAGTCCACTGGGAGCAGCAAAGCAGGTATGCACAGGAACTTCTAACCACTCTCAATTCCTGGGCACACAAAGGACAGTGACATGGTCTCTTTGACATCCTCTGGAAGGATTACAGTGGGCACGCAGAACAATAGTCTGCAGACTTTGGCACACACAAAAGTGGAGACTGTCCCAGAAGGTTTATTGAAGAGGGGGACCTCAATCTTTTAGCTCTGAGGCTGGAGAACAAGGAATAACCATTTATATTCAATTCCTCTAAAGAGCTACAGAAAGTCTCCAGGGAACAAAGGACACACAGAGGACCAGCTTACACTGAGTCCAGCCGACTGGAAAGGAGTGACACAACTATGCCCATGCAAAAACATCTGAGAAGCAGCATAATAGATATCTCCCCCAGAAGACTGACTGGAAGAACAGAGGGACAACTTGATTATGGATCCAAGAATGTAAAATTGCAGTGCCAGGGAACAGTATATTGAGCTTGAGGGTTTTTCTTTCCCCTTTACGACTTGCTTATCCTTCAATCAAAAATATTCCATTTATTTTTTTTTATCTTTTTCCCATTTCAACTATTTTTTTTAATTTTACCAAGTTATGCTTTTAAGTCACATTTTAACATTTTTATATCTAGATTTTATAGATGAATACTTCATTTTAATCATTTTTTCACTCTATTTAATTTTATTTTTGTATATAGATAAATTTTGCTTTCTTTGCAATAATGGAAGGTAGTGTCTTCTAATACACAGACCAAAACTCATTCAGAAACTAGTGGATCACCCTGTTTTGTCCACACTGAGGGCATATAGTCTCTTCCTACCCTCCCCCACATTTTTTCTTATTTATTTATTTATTTATTTATTTATTTATTTATATATTTTGGTTTGTTCTGTTTTTCTTTTCATTTGTTTTTGTTTTACTTTATGGCCGGTTAGGATTTTTCAGGGTAATTTTGTTCACGTTGCTCTTGATATTTTCCAATCTGCTCACTCGCTCACCCATTCTTCTCTGGGAAAAATGACTGGAGGGAGGGATTAACAACAAAAGAAAGAACCACAGGCAATGTTCTCTGCCACAGAGATAATTAGTATAAATTATAAGTAAGATGTCAGAGATGGAACTCAGCATAGTAACTAAAAATTTAATACCTTGGCTTCAAAAGAGTATAAAAACAGAATAGAAACTAAAGGCAGAAAAGAGATCTAATCAGGTGAAACTTGAAAATGCTAGCTGAGTTACAGTCTAAATTGGATGTGCTAACAGCTAGGGTTAATGAGACAGAAGAGAGAAAAACTGATCTAAAAGATAGGCTGATGGAAAGGAAGGAGATTGATAAAAGGGAGAAAGACAACTAGTAAGCCATGAAGAAAGCCTTCAAGAATTTAATGATGCCCTGAGAAGGAAAAAAAAAAATTGTCAAAGATATTGGGGTAACGAGGGGGAGGAGAGAGGACCAGAAGATATATTTGAGCAAATTATAGTTGAGAACTTCTCTAATCTAGGGCAGGAAACAAATATTCATGTTCAAGAGTCAACAAGGACCACTCCCAAAATCAATAAAAATACATCAACAACCCAACATATAATAGTGAAGGTTGAAAATTTTAAAGGAAAAAAAAAATCCTGACAGAAGTTTGTGACAGAGGGTTCCTTAGGTATAGAGCAAGAAACATCAGAATAACATCAGGCCTATCCACAGAAATGGCAGGCCAGAAAGTGTTGGCAAAATACATTCAGGGTACTAAATGAGAAGAACACGCTGCCAAGAATTCTTTATTTCCAAGGCCGTCATTTAGAATGGAAGGAAAGATAAAGATTTTCCAGGACAGACAAAAACTGAAAGAATATGTGACCCCAAATCCCCAGCTCTGCAAGAAATATTAAGGAGAATAAGCAAAGAGAGAGCCCAAAAGTAACATACTCCATAAAGAAACAGAGACAATCTCCAGAAACAGGGACTTGATAGGCAATACAATGGCACCAAATTCATATCTTTCAATAGTTACTCTGAATGTAAATAGGTTAAATGTTCTAATCAAGAGACACAGGGAATCAGATTGAACAAAAACACAAGATCCACCCATTTGCTGTCTACAAGAGACTCATTTTAGACCTAGAGTCACATCCAGACTAAAACTGAGGGGATGGAGAACAGTTTGCCACACTAATGGATATCAAAATAAAGCTGGAGTAGCAATCCTTATATCAGACAAATTAGATTTTAAACCAAAGACTGTAGTAAGAGATATAGAGGGACACTGTCTCATACTTAAAGGTTTTAACGAACAAGAAGATCTAATAATTGAAAATATTTATGCCTTCAACATGGGAGAAGCCAGTTATAAAAATCGATTAATAACCTAAATAACGAAATGCATTGATAATAATCCATTAATAGTAGGGGACATCAAAACCCCACTCACAGCAATGGACAGACGCTCTAATCAGAAGATCAACAAAGAAATGAGGGCTTTGAGTGACACGCTGGACCAGATGGACTTCACAGATATATACATGCATTTCATCCTAAATCAGCAGAATACTCATTTTTCTCTAGTGCACATGGAAGTTTCTCCAGAAGAGATCTCATACTGGGTCACAAATCAAGTTTTAAGTTATACCAAAACTTTGAGATTATTCCCAGCATATTTTCAGGCGACAATGCTTTGAAACTTGAACTCAATCACAAGAGGAAATTTGGAAGGAAATCAAACACTTGGAAATTAATGAGTATCGTGTTATAGAATGAATCGGTCAACCAGGAAATTAAAGAATTTTTTTTAAACATGGAAACTAATGAGAATGAAAACACATCAGTTCAAAAACTATGGGTTACAACAAACGTTGTTCTAAGAGGGAAGCACATTCAATACTGAAAAATAAATTAGGAAAATTGAAATGCACAAGCTAAACTTAAATCTAAAGATCTGGAAAAAAAAAGTAAATAAAGCCTCAACCAACTAGGAGAAGAGGCATAATAAATATTAGAGCTGAAATCAATACAATAAGAAATCAAAAGAAATGGATCCAGTAAAATGGATCATCGAAACCAGAAGCTGGTTCATTCAAAGAAATAATAAGTTCAATAAGCCTCTGGCCAGATTTATCTAAAAGAAAAATGAAAGGACCTACATTAATAAAATCATGAATGAAAGGGGAGAGGTCATAACGAGCAGCAAGGAAATATAAACAATTTTAAGAACATATTATGAGCAACCATATCCCAACCATAGGTAATGTAGAAGAAATGGACCAATTCCTGGAAAGTTAAACTACCAAAACTGAAACAGGAAGAAAGAGACAATCTGAATAGACAAAAACCAGCAAGGAAATGGA